>NW_021941230.1:4694706-4737206 GCF_902148845.1 Salarias fasciatus | reverse complement strand
GTATCTATTAAACCACTGTGTCCCCCTCCTCTAAAAAAAAAAAAAAAAAAAAAAAAAAAAGCTAACGTGATCATTAGCGTGTCATGGTGCCCTGGGGCAAAAAAAAAAAAAAAATAATAATAATAAAAAGCCCAGAGGGTTTGATTTGAGTCAGCAGAGTCCTGACTGGACAGTTTGACTGGAAACAGGTCTTCGTCAAAAGTCAGTTTGATGGGATTCTTTCACACACTGTAAAAAAAAAAAAAAAAAAATCAAATCTGAGCAAGTTTTTGAAACTTGTTCTTAGTGAAGAAGTCAAATTTTACTAGATTTAAGATAAATTCACTTAAAAAATGAAGTTTTTAATTAGCCAGTAGAACAAGTGAAAATTGAAGCTTTTTTTTGTACTTATTTCAAAGTAAAAGCATCTTAATTTCGGGGAAGGAAAAAACTGCCAATAGAACAAGAGAAAATTGTAGATTTTTTTTATTATTATTGCACAGTGGAAGTATATTAATAAAAAAAACTGACAATAGAATAAATGATTATTGCAGATTTTCTTTTACTGATCTCAAAATAAAAGCATGTTGATTTAAGGTTAAAAAAAAATATCCACCAATAGAAAAAGTCAAAACTGTCTTGATTTCAGAGAACTTCTCTTAAATCAAGTCTTTCATTTTGATGAAATATAATTTTTAAGTGAATTTATCTTAAATCAAGTAAAATGAGACTTTTTCACTCAAAACAAGTTTCAAAAACTTGCTCAGATTTAGATTTTTTGCAGTGTAGAAGTTGCTGGCAAGTTTTTTTTTTTTTCAGAAACAAGTCAAATTTATGTGAATTATGTATGAAAATGAGTTCATCATGTGTTTATTGACTCATGGATTTCTTAAAAGAAGGACGGATAAAGGCTGAAATCAGTTTTCTTGCTCTTGTAATTCGACACCATCATCGATAATCCTTTCAGTTTTACTCTCTACACTGCAAAAAGAAAATGTCTCATTTTATTCGATTGAAGATAAATTCACAGAAAATATTATATTTCATCAAGATAGAAAGACTTGACTTAAGAGAAGCTCTCTGGAATCAAGACAGTTCTCACTTCTTCTATTGGTGATTTTTTTTTTTTTTTTTTACGTATTTCAAAGTAAAAGCATCTTAACTTAAGATTTCCATTACATAACACACACGCTGAAATCAGACTGTAACACACTCTGTTTGTCGTTGAGTAAACAGTCATTCCCCAGTATAGTACACCCCCTGCTTCCCCCTCCCTCGATCATTCCTTTCAATTAGCCCGGCGCCCCCCGGAGGTCAAGGCAGACCAGAGACCGGTATTGTTTGCTGATTGGATTTCTGCTCGGTTTAGCCTAAAACTGGACTTCCTTATATTACAGCCCCCTCTCCTTTAACCCCCCCCCCCCCCAAAAAAGCCAATACTGCAAAGTCTCATTTCCTCTCGGAGTCAGACACACTTTCTTCTTTTTTTGGATCATCGGGGGAAGGGGATGGGGGTGGGGGGGGGGGTGTAGATTCACACATCTATGTCAGTCTGACGAGCATCATGGCCGCTCGCCTCACCTCCACTGCAAAAAAGTTCAAATCTGAACAAGTTTTTTTAAAACGTGTCTTGAGCGAAAATGCCTCATTTTACTTCATTTAAGATAAATTCACTTAAATTAAGATACTTTTACTTTGAAATAATTAAAAAAAAATCAACAACTTTCACTTGTTCTATTGGTAGACTTTTTTTTAACTTAAATTAAGATGCTTATACTTTGAAATAACTAAAACAATTTCCAATTTTTACTAGTTCTGTCAGCTTTTATTAATTAAATTAAGATACTTTTACTTTGAAATAATTTTAAAAAATCAACAATTTTCACTTGTTCCACTGTCAGATTTTTTTTAAAATAAATTATGAAACCTTACCTAAAACAATAAAATTTTTACTTGTTATATTGGGGATTTTTATTCTTAAATTAACACACTTTTACTTTGAAATGATTAAAAAAAACAGCAGTTTTCTCTTATTCTGCTGGCAGACTTTTTATACTTAAATTAAGATACTTTTATTCTGAAGTAACTTTAAAAAAAATCTGACAGTGGAACAAGTGAAAATTGTTGATTTTTTAAATATATCAAAGTAAAAGTATCTTTATTTATAAAAAAAAATGCCAAAAGAACAAGTGAAAATTGTTGATTTCTTTTGTACTTATTTCAAAGTAAAAGCATCTTCATTTAAGTAAAAAAAAAAAAAAAAAAAAAAAAAAACACCAAAAGAAGAAGTGAAAATTGTCTTGAAGTCAGAGAACTTCTCTTAAATTAAGTCTTTCTATCTCAATGAAATGTAATTTTAAATAAATTTATCTTAAATCCAGTAAATTTTCACTCAAATCAAGTTTAAAAAACTTGATCAGACCTTGATTTTTTTTGCAGTGTGGAGACGGAAGCTGCCAGCCTCCCCCCCTCTCTCTCTTTGAGGGTATTTTTGTTGCTTTTTTTTTCGCCTGCGGAGCATCTGCTCCCAATTACCCAGAGGGCCGAGCGGCTCTGATGCCGGACTTTAAAAACAGGCGAGCTCCGACGGGCCGAGTTCCTGCGCTCTAATTAAACTCGGCGGAAGGAAGTAATGAGGATCGACCGACCAACCAGCCCCCCCCAAATCCCCCAGACCCCCCCCCCCCCCCCCCCCCCCCCCCCGCCTCCTCCCAGCCCCCCCCGGAACAGAGTGGGAGTGGGGGGGGGGGGGGGGGGCAGAGAGGGCGAGGGTTTTCTTAGGTGTGATGGGACACAGTCTCTTCTGAGTGTGGGTCTAGAAAGTCTGCTTCTAGAAAGTGTAGTTCTACAAACTAGAAAGTCTCTACATCTGAGTCTGATTCTAGAAAGTCCGGTCCTAGAACGTTTGGATCTAGATAGTCTCCACCTCTGAGTCCGGTTGTAGAAGGTATGGGTCTAAAAATTCTGGTTCTAGAAAGTCTCTACCTCTGATTCTGGATCTAGAAAGTCTGGTTCTAAAAAGTCTGGTTCTAGAACGTTTGGATCTAGGAAGTCTCCACCTCTGAGTCTGGTTGTAGAAGGTCTGGGTCTAAAAAAGTCTGGATCTACAATGTTTGGACCGATAAAGTCTGGTTCTAGAGTGTCTCTCTCTTTGAGTGTGGTTCTAGAAAGTCTGATTCTAAAACATCTGGTTCTAGAAAGTCTGGCTCTAGAACGTTTGGATGTAAAAAGTCTGGTTCTTGAAAGTCTCCACCTCATAGTCTGGTTCTAGAGAGTGTGGTTCTCGAAAGTCTGGTTCCAGTAAGTTGTTTTAGAAAGTCTCTCCCTCTGAGTCCGATTCTAGAAACTCTGGTTCTGGAATGTCTGGTTCTCGGAAGTCTGGACCTCTGACTATTCCAAAGTAAAAGCATCTTAATTTAAGAAAACAAAATGCAGTGCAAAAAACAAACAAACAAATAAATAAATAAATAAATAAATAAATAAATAAATAAATAACATGATGCAATAAATGACCAAACAGCCTGTGAGTCCAGGCTGAGGGAAAATAAAAAAAAACAAAAAGCTCTGCAGCTCATATTACACAGACCTGATTCTGCAGAAACGCATAAAGATGTTTCCTCTGAAGAAGGAGAAGTCTCCTCTGACCTCCACCTTCCCATATCTCTCTCTCTCTCTCTCATTAAAGAAAAAAAAAAAAAACACAGCCGTCGCTTCACACTGAGACACCGGCCGGGGTTTCCATGGCAACAGCATGGCGGAGATGCTATTTTCGGCGCAGAACTTTGATGCGAGGCGTAATCGCGCCGGGGCTCGGACACAACCGAACGACGCCTCGGCTATAACTCGCTACTTTGTCTAAGTGCCGATCCGCGGGGGCCGCCATTAGGCCCAGGTCGCCATGGCGACGCTCCATGAGAATGAATCAGGGTGATATTATTATTTTGCTGTTGTTTTTTTTTTTTTTTTGAGACGATACCCGCAGTTTGTTTAGGTTTTTTTGCTTCTTCTGTGGTGGTTTGGGAACCTGCAGGATTCGTGGTAGTGTGGCAACATTTTCAGAGCAGATTTAACCCTTTGATATTATGCTGTAGTGGAGAGCTTTTTCAAAATAAAAGTTTGAAATCTGAATGTGCATTTTTCAAAATGAAAACTTTTATACACTGGTTAATGCAGTGTTTTCAAGTGAGGATTTCATTTTTTAGGTTTATGAAAAGCGCAAAAAAACCCCCCACAAAATATATAAATAAATAAAAAATAATAAATAAACAATAAATAAATAAATAAATAAAATGTTGAACTTTTTGAAAATCTCTAAGTCAGTCTGATCTGGTAAATCTAGTAATCTTAGTAAATCTATCATAGTTTATATTTTAAGTTAGGTTAAAGTAGTTTCCATTGATCCGATTATAGTTTCAATTGGACTGAATCCAGTCCGATTGAAGTGTTTACATGGTGTGAATTGGATTGGATTATTATTTATTCAGATTATCAAATATTGCAAATATTTACTCAGAATGATTGAACCATAATTAAACAAATGGCATCAAAGAAAAAAAAAACACCGTATTTTAAGATTATGAGGAAGTTTTTTTTTGCAGTAACAACGCAACTTTTTGAAAACGGGGGAACTTTTTGAAAATGTGTAAGTGAGTCTGATCTAGTAAATTTCATAATCTTATTAGGTCTACCATAATTTTTATTTTACATGGCATGAAGTTACAATAGTTCATATCAATCTGATCATAGTTTCAATTGGACTGAATCCAGTCCGATTGAAGTGTTTACATGATGTGAATTGGATCGGATTAGTATTTAAACAGATTATCAAATATATATATATATATATACTTTGACGATTATCCTTTACAAACCCGCACTGGTCAAACCGGAGCCCGGCGCTGCAGGAAAAAGTTGCATTTTTTTCTTGCCCCGTCGGATAAAAATAACCGGCTGATGTGGAGAGCGCCGAACCGACGGAGGGCTGAGTGCATTAAGTGCAAACGCTCCGAGAGGAAATATCACGGGCGCGCCGAGATATTAAACTACTGTGATGTTTTAAAGGGTACGGCTCAGGACACACATACACACACAGACACACACACACAAAAGACCAAATCCTGCTCAATACTCTGATTTCCCCAACCCTGTTTGTGCTTCTGAAACGAAATGATTTTTATTGTGTGATTTATTAAACATGCCGTACGGTTTTTCTGGGAGTTTGTGGTGAAATATTAGTCAAACACAAGAGAAGAACAGATTTGATACTCGGATACCAGGTGACCAGTTCCTCCTCCACTCCAAATCAACATTTGTGGAAAAATGTCCTTTGATATATTCAAATAATATCATAAAAGTTTGACAAACATATGACTTTCAGTGACGTTTCATTACCCTTCACTTTAAGACCAATCAGTTCATCCTGGACACTGTGTTCATATCAGTGGAAAACCAGTCACCTGATCGATTGTGTTTAAAGAAATTCTGTCAGTCAACGGTTTTACGCTGTGTTTCCACCGGACGCTACCCACATTTTTCATGCGGTGAGATTACAAACAAAGCCAATATAATGAAGCGGTTGTTGCTGAATCCTGAGCGGCGAGCGATGAAGAGGCGAGTGTTTCCAGCCAAAATTCGCTCGCTGCTTGTTGCCCATCGCTCGCTGCAAATCTCTCGCCACGAATCTCTCGCCGCGAATCTCTCGTCGCTCATCGCTAACTGCTAACCGCTCGCCGCTATCCAGTAGCTGCTCACTGCTAGCGCTCACCGCCCACCGCTAACCCCTTGCTGCTAACCGCTAAATGCCCGCCGCTAACCGCCTGCTGCTCGCTGCTAACCGCTAACCGCTCGCTGCTAACAAGTAACTGCTCAATGCTAGCCGCTCACGACCCACCGCTAACCGCTTGCTGCTAACCGCTCACCGCTAACCGCTCACCGCTAACCGCCCGCCACTCGCTGCTAACCGCTCGCTGCTAACCACTAACCACTCGCCAATCGCTGCTAACCGCTAACTGCTCGCGGCTCACTGCTAACCGCTCGCCACTAACCGGTAACTGCTCACTGCTAGCCGCTCACCGCCCACCGCTCACTGGTAACCACTAACCACTTGCTGCTCGCCAGTCACCGCCCACCGCTAACCGCTAAACACTCGCCGCTAACCTCCCGCCGCTCGCTGCTAACCGCTCGCCGCTAACCGCCCGCCGCTCACTGCTAGTTGCTAACCGCTCACCGCCCGCTGTTCACCACTCGCAGCTCACCGCCCATCACTCGCTACTAACCGCTCGCTACTAACCGCTAACCGCCCGCCGCTCAAGTTGAAATAATTGAACTTTTCAAGCAAATTCTCCCCAGGACGGCCTATCAGTGTGGAGGTCGTCGCAGACGTGCTCACATGGCGCTCGTGAATTTGCTCGCGAGTCACATGATGCGGTGGCGAGGTTTTTTTTTTGAGGGGGGGCATATTTGTACCAGCACCATAAAACTGAAGCGTCTAGCGCGGCGCAATTTCATTTGCCACGTGAATGAATTGGCGTTTGCCGCGTCCGGTGGAAACACAGGGTTATTCAGGATTATTAAATTAAATTGAAGCAGGACCTTCAGTGATGTCTCATTAACCCTCAATTTAAACCTCTGAAGACCAATCAGTTCATCCTTGACATCATCTCAATATCAGTGGAAAATTAGTGACCTGATACATTGTATTTAAAGAAATTCTGCCAGCGAACGGTTTCTTTGACCACTTGGAATAGGACCAGTTACTATTTAAAGTAACACATATTCTAATTACGTGTTTGTAATACTAAGAGAATTTAACCAGTTTATCCTCGACTCCAGTGAACATTTGAAGAAATTAAAAAAAAAAAAATCTAATCAGGAGAATTTGATAAAATAGAGCATTTATCTTTTTTTTTTTTCAAAATTCACCCATTGATGGTCTTACCTCCAAAATGAAGTGAAAATTATTGAAAATCTCTTTTTTTCAATATTAACCACCAAAATAAAGCGAACATTTTCCAATTTTTTTATTTTTTTTTCCACCAATCGATGGTCTTACTATAGCCTTACTTCCAAAATAAGCGAAAACTTTCAAAGAGTGTTTGGATGGTAGAAGTGTCTCACTAGGGATGATGGGTACCGTTCACATTTGAACCCATCCGGTATCAATACCCGGTATCTAGGAACCGGTACCGATTTTGAGGATTTTGTGTTTATGTGTTGATTTGTTGCTGGATGCAGACGAGTTGCTAACGGATGCTAGCCTGCTTACGGACGCTAGCATGCTAGCACTGACCGAATTCGCTGTGTACCTTTAAAAGTACCAAATTCGGTGCCAAGGAGCTCAAAAGTTGGTATGTCTGAGTCCAATTTGACTCAGTTGAAAGTAACTAAACTAAATTTACTGTATTGTCCAGACTATACCTCACATTTCTTTTTTCTTTTTTTCCCCTTTTTCTTTGGCCACCACTCCTCTACTAAAATCCAATCAGTTCATCAAATTAACAATACCAGAGGAATCAGACGATGGCAGCGCCTCGCTAGGGATGATGGGTACCGTCAATATTTGAACCCATCCCGGTACTCAGTGGTACCGATTTTCAGGACCTTGTGTTTATGCGTTGATTTGTTGCTGGATGCAGACGAGCTGCTAACGGATGCTACCTGCGAAGGGACGCCAGCATGCTAGTACTGACCGAATTTGCTCGGTACCTGTAAAAATGCCAAAGTACCCATCACTAGGTCTCACTGTCCTTCACTAGATACCTCCAAAAGGCCAATCAGTTCATTATCGAGTCCACGGGAATATATATATATATATATGTATATTATGGGAGTATTTAAAGACCTCAAAAGTTGGCATTTCTGAGTCAAATTTGACTCAATTTAAAGTAACTAAACTACATTTACTGTATTTACCAGACTACAACTCGCATTTACATGTTTTTAAAGTTCATCTTTAGCCACCAGTCCTCTACTAAATCTAATCAGTTCATCAAATAAACAACATCAGAGGAATCAGATCGAAGCAGTGTCTCACTAGGGATGATGGGTACCGTCCGTTCGCATTTGAACCCATCCGGTATCAATACCCGGTATCTAGGAATCGGTACTGGTACTCAATGGTACCAATATTCAGGATTTTGTATGTGTTTATGTGGGAATAAATGTTAATTTCTTTCTGGATGCAGACAGGGTGTTAACGGATGCTAGCCTGCTAAGGAATGCTAGTACTGACCAAATTGGCTCGGTACCTACCTATAAAAGTACCAAAAGTTGGGATTTCTGACACAATATACTTCAAAAATCTAAATTTACCATATTTTCTGGACTATAAGTCACTTTTTAACTGGACTTACTGTATATCAAAAAAAATATCAGTGCTTATCATCTCGGACTGGTAGTGTGGCAATTTAATTTAGCAAAAAACAGAAAACTGAAGAAAAACATGGCCAAAAAACGAGTTTTAAAAAGCTACATCTAAGAATTACAAGAGAGTTCAAAGTATCTGACGCATTCTAAAAGTGGGCAGCTTGTTTTAATGGGTGGGGCGCCACCCGGTCCCCCCCATTACATTGGCGATGGCGGTCTGCTTGTACATCCGGGTGACCAGGCCCATGACCTTAAATTTTTTTTATTATTATTATATATTATTCATTATTATTATTATTATTATTATTATTATTATTGATTTGATTTTTTTAAATTTATTTGCTATGGCTATTACTAGGGATGTCCCGATCCGATCACATGATCAGAAATCGGCCCCGATCACGTGATTACGGACTCGCTCGGGATCGGACGTTTCCTCCCGATTTGGACTCAGTTGGATACGTGTGTTTATTTTTCTTTAATTTCCTTTTTAACCCATTGAAGCCTGGACGCATTTACGGTAGTGGCCTTGTTGCGCAATTCTATCATTAAACCCGGAAGCGCTGTAGCGCAGTTCTACCATTGACGCCGGGTCTTTTTTTCTTCTTCTTTGCGCTAATCAGCTGTTTCTTGGGCAACGAAATGCATCAAACTCGCATATTTACATAACTGGTCCTGTTTCCGGGTCCAGGTTGTGTTGCTGCTCTGCCTCGTAACTTTGTATTGAATGTTTCTGGCCACTGCTGCACACTGAAGCGGTAATGCGTGCCCGGCTTTAAAGCTAGGGTTGGCAATCTTGGAAAACTAGCATGTAGCATGAATGTAGCATCTCCCCAAGGCTCCGCCCAGCTCCCACCCCATTGGAGGAGCTCCCGTTGGGAGCGGAGACGCGGCGTTTCCGCGTCCCTGGTGTAACCTGTCCTCGGCGCTTCGTTTCTTCGTTTTTCTTTATTTGCACTACGCCAAGTTATGGTGCACTCAACGGTAAGTAAACCCCCAAACATTCTTCTCCGCCATTCTGCAACGACGCTCTGTCCTTCAACGCGCGTACTGAACCAGGGTCAGTGCACGCCATTGACATGTATGCGCAGGAGGCAGGTCGAACGGCGAAGGGATTTGATTGGTTTAAAAAAAGGTGTCCCGGCAAGACTATTGGTTGCTGTTTTTCCCGTTTTACTTCTGCTGTAGATAGCGGATATTTTCCTCTCTACTTTTAAAAACACGCTATGAATTGCTTCCCATCGGGTCATAAAGATCATTTTAACCAGTATTTAAAAAAATGTATCTCATTCAAATCGTCAACCCTAGCTTTAATGGGTTAAATGAAATGTATATAGGTTTTCCGTGCTGCAGAAAGATGTAATTATAGAGAAAATTTATTTTTTGATTGTTATTTTTAGTCACAGAAATGCACTGTTCTAAATGTTGTTTTGAATTGATGTTAAGAAAATTAAAAAAGGAGAACTTTTCATAAGTTTTTTTAGTTTTAGTTTTTTTTTTTTTTTTTTTATAAATAATGCACATATTTTACTATATTAGAAAAGAATCTGATCGGGACTCGGAATCGACAGATACTCAAAATGATAGGACTCGGACTCGGTGGGAAAAAAAACCTGATCGGGACATCCCAAACTATTACTGTTTCCATGATACTGAAAGCAGAATATTAATATAATATCTATATAGATATATATATCTATGTCTATATATATATATATATATATATATATATATATGTCTATATATATATATATATATATATATATATAAAATATCTAAATTTGAGATTTGCACAAAATACTCCAAAAAAATCTAAATTTACCGTATTTTCTGGAATATAAGTCACTTTTTAACTGGACTTATGTCATCTCGGACTGGTAGTGTGGCGATTTAATTTTGCAAAAACAGAAAAAAATCTAAAAATTTAATGTTGATTAAAGCAAGAATTTAAAGTATGTGACGCGTTCTAAGGTGGACAGCTTGTTACCTTGGCGATGGCGGTCTGCTTGTACATCCGGGTGACCAGGCCCATGACCTCGGTGGCGTCGCCGACCCCCGACCTCATCAGCCGCTCCCACTCGGCGAAGCTGGCCGCCGCCTCCTAGAGGAAGACGAGTCTCGTACATAAAGGGCAAAACAATTAAAGGCGCTGCCGGGTGTCCTACTTTCCCTGGAAGAGAACGAAAGAACCAGAAAGAGGGGATGGAGAGAGAATTCCCAAGGATCCATCACCCCCCCCCCCCCCCCCCCCCACCCCCCCCTCGGAATCAAACTGGGCTGCCTTGCTAGGTGGGTCACGGGTGCCTCCCAATTATAGCCGCCTTGTGACAAGCCGGGGTCGAAGATGGAGAAGCGGCCCGGCCGCTACAATAAATCAAAGGCGGCCGGCGTTCTCTCAAGGTGATTGGGCGAGGAGGCAGCATATGCCACAGACACCATTTTTTATTTATTTATTTATTTACTTTCTATGTAGGTTAGCGGCGTACAAAACCAACCGCTTTTAAACCGCTTTAGCTCTCGTCTAATTACAAGAAGTTTCACAACTTGCGATCCGTGTTTTTTTTTTTTTTCTTTTTTTTCCCCTCCACAATTGAAAAGGACTCCTGAAAGCGCGGCGGCGTCTCGGCAAAGCGATTAGCATTTCAGTGGATTCGAACCGCGTCAAAGTCAAGGACGGCCGGAATGAATAAATACGGGAAGCTGCGCTTCCTTCATGTTTTTCTTTTTCTTTTTTCTTTTTTTCCTGTTAGATGTTTCTCTCAGCAGCACCTGCACAAACACTGCCTCTCCAGGTTTTTTTTTTTAATTAAAACTGTATATTCAAGCAGTGTTTTTTAAATTATTTTTATTGTATGTATTTTCATCTATTATTATTTTGTTATTGTATATTATTATTATTATTATATATTTATTGATTTATTTATATACAGTATGCATATATACATATATATACACATAAATAAATATATATATATATATATATATATATATATATATATATATATATATATATATATATATATATATATACATATACATACATACATACATATATATATATATATATATATATATATATATATATTGGTATAATCTGCTCAAAACAAAATAAATTAATAAATAAATAAAAACACACTAGAGTGGCTAAGCACTCCATCAGTGGTATTCACCAGTGGGAAGCTGCGTTTCCTTCATGTTTTTTTTTTTTTTTTTTTTCATTAGATGTTTCTCTCAGCAGCACCTGCATAAACACTGCCTCTCTGTTTTTTTCCTATTAAAACTATATTCATCCAGCATTTTTTTTTTTAAATCTTTTACTTATTTTTTATGCTTTATTTGTACTGTAATTATCATCATCATCATCATCATCTTATTTATTTATTTATTTATTTATTTATTTATTTATTTATTTATTTATTTATTTATTGTGTGTAATCTGCTGGGAATAATAAATAAATAAATAAGTAAGTAAAAATGAGAGTGGCTAAGCACTCCATCGGTGATATTCACTGACAAAAGGCCGGGGCTGAAAAGGGCAAGAGGGGCATAAAAAGTGTCTGGCAGCGGAAGATAAAAGCCATCATTAGGGAGTAAAATGAGATAGGAGGAATGAACCGGTGAGTACAGTTGATATATATTTATATATATATATATATATATCGCCGGTTGTTGAAACTGCGGCTTTAAAGGGACGGTTTGTTTGCAGAGAGAAATAATGTCTTTTATGTTCCCGGTTTTTTTTTTTTTTTTTTTTCTGGCACAATAGCGGGATTCGGGTGGCCGGCCACTTCACCAAACCACCCCGGCTCTCATATTTAAAAAATAAATAAATAAATAAATAAATAAAAGCAGTCCATTTAGATGTCCATTCTGCACGGTTTAAATAAAATACAAGTGAACAGAGAGCAGCGCCGCTCGCCCACGTTAAGTCCGGGATAATGACACGAACGTGTGGACGGCTGAGGAATCTCATGAAAGGGAGGAAATTTCACCAACGGAGGAATAGAAAAGACTGGCATCGATTTAATTCATCTTTATTTTACACCATTTGCATTTGATTTAACTGATTCTACTGAAGTTGTGTTTTTGTAAATATTTCCAATTTTGGTGCAAAAAGATCAATTAAGTGTAATTTTTGAGTCTAGTTCAACATTTATGAATGTTTGAATGGGATATTGTCGATATACCGTTGAATTGAGGCTCGTATATTTTTAAAAATGTAATAATATTACAAGAAATTAGCCAAAAAAACAAACAAAAACTACCTTCATCTTTGGCCACTAGTTATCGAAATCCAACCAATTCATGTCATGAAAAACTTATAAGATTATACTTAACAAAAGAATCGAATCATAGTCGCGTCTCATTGACTGTATGCTACTAAATATCAACCGTAAAGTAATCTTTATTCTACAGCATGTGTTTTTTACTTGATTGATTTTCCCTTCTTAAATATCACAGGATTTGGTGGAAATAGCTAAATCACTGTTCTCGAGTTCTGTTTAATGGCGTTTCTCTAATGCTAGCATAATGTTACCATTTTGTCCTTTGCAACAAATATTTTTGTACAAAATTTGTACAAATTCCCCCCCCCAAAAAAACTCCAAATAGACCATGACCTTTATCTTTGGTTGCCAGTCATGTTCTAAATATAATGAGCTCATCAAATGAACAAATACCAGAATGACTGGACTATAGTAGCGTCTCATTGACGTTTACTGTGTGGCCAATCAGGTCATCGTTGAGTCCAAATGAAGATTTGCTCAAATATTAAAACTTTGAATGAATTAGAAGTGGAATATAAAGTCAAAGAGATTATAAGTTCTGATAATTGAATCATATTGAAATAAATTTCCTGAATACAAATTAAAATACGACAAAATGTACCATATATTCCAGATAACAGGTCAAACTTTGGTCACATTTTTTAAAGTTACTGATATTAGAGGAACTACGGTAATCTGTTCATCGTTGAATCATTGAATGTTAATTGGCTCAGTAACAATTTTATTTGTAAATATATGTATAAAAAGGCATACTGAAATACATTTCCTGAACACAATTAAAAATACTTCTAAATTTACCATTTTTTTTAACAATAGGTCAAACTTTTGTTTAGCAATAGTTTGGCTGCAGTTGTCTCAAGAAGTGATTTAGATATTAATATATAGTGGTACATACCACCTGGGACCACTCGATGTCACTGTATGACAATTTAGTCCTGTAACAGTGACAGTAAATCAGAATGGGAACATTTGAAATCAGTAAGAATAAAGTCCAAAAAACACAATAATCTAAAGTAAATATGTAATGTGTGGAAAAACCACAAATATAGTAGCAGTGAGAGTTCAGAGTATCTCAATATTTTTTAATGTACTGATAGTAGAGAAACTACGGTAATCCTTGAAACCATGAATGTTAATTGGCTCATTAACTTTTTTTTTTTTTTTTTTTTTTTTTTTTTTTTTTTTTGCAAATATGTCACAGAAAAGGTATATTGAGACAAATTTCTTGAATACAAATTAAAATACTTCTAAATTTACCATAATTTCCAGACAATAGGTCTGTAAAACGGAATGGAAAAATTGAAAACAGCAAGAAAATATCAAGAAACGAAAAAATTATATATATATATATATATGGAATATGTGCAAAAACCACAAAGCAGCAAGTGAGTGTTCAGAGTGTCTCTAGTATTTTTTTAGGTACTGATAGTAGAGGAACTACGGTAATCAGTTCATTCTTGAATCCATGTTAACTGGCTCATTAATCATTTTTGTCTTGTAAATATATCACAAAAAAAGAAAGGCATATTGAGATACATTTCTTGAATACAAATTAAAATACTTCCAAATTTACCATAATTTCCAGACAATAGGTTTTTAAATTGGAATTGAAAAATTGAAAACAGCAATAAAAATGTCAAAAAAACTAACAAAAAAAGGAATATGTGCAAAAAGCACAAATCAGCAGTGAGAGTTGTCTCTAGATTTTTTTCTCTTTTTTTTCTTTTTTTTTTAAATGTACTGATATTCAAGAAACTACGGTAATCAATTCATCCTTGAATCCATGAATGTTAATTTGCTCATTAACTATTTTTTTCTAAACATAGAACCAAAAAAATAAATAAATAAATAAATAAATAAAACAATAAAGGCTAAATCACTGGAGACATCTTTCTTTCTCTTCCCACTGAAGACAAACGATCCGAGCCGAGTCTTCCGAGGGATCCGGACCTGCTGTTCCAGCCGGTTTCAGATAACGCCGCCGCCGCCGCTCCGTGACGCGACGTGAACTTTTCCAACGCATCTAATTGGCGCCGCTATGCCGGAACACAGACCATATTTATCCCCTCCTCTCAATTAAAGCGTCCCTTAACATTTAACGGATAGAAAAAAAAAAAAAAAACCCGAGTCATCACTTTTTCCCTTTATTGTTGTGTCATTTCTGGGAGGACGGTGCATAATTACAGCATCTCCTCTTTATTCTTTATTGTTCCCGGTTTGGGAATCGAACCCCCCCCCCCCCCCCCCCCCGGGATGGGTCACGTGTTCGATCCAGCGCGGCGTGGGAGGCGGAAAAAAAAAAAAAAAAAAAAAAAAGAAAAGGGAAACTTTCAGGAAGGCTATAAGAGATACAAACGCCTACACACAAAACATGACATTTACTCTGCAAATACCCTCCGTACCGAGCTGGAGAAGGAGCGAAGGAGCCAGATTTCATCTTAAAGCTGCAGCTTTAGCACCTGCACAATTTCTACAGTGGACAAAGATACAGGCCACTGTCCTGATTTCCTTAAAAATAAGCAAGGCATTGCTTTTCCACACCTATTGATATGGTGTCAAGGATGAACTGGTTGGATTTATTAGATGATCAGAGGCCAGAGATGAAGATATTTATTTATTGTTGCTCAAATTTCATGATATTAAAATTATTTTTTTTACATAATTTCCACCAATGCTTGATCACGTTATCTTAGCATTACCGTAATGCATATAATATTATATTCAAATATTTATAAATGTTAAACTGGACTCAACATTTACAGTAGTTAATCTGTTTGCACCAACTTTTGGGATATTAAAACAAAAAACAAGCACAAAAAAATGATTTGAGTAAATTAAAATGTTTCTTTGGAGTCGAGGATGAACTGATCACATTATCTTAGCATTACCGTAATGCATATAATATAATGATTTGCATAAACCTTAATTCAGTGATATCTTTACTATAACCTTATTGAAATACTCATAATTGTTAAACTGCATCTCCACCACGGCCTGAAAGAGCAAGATTTCATCTTAAATCTGCAGTTTTAGTAACTCCAAATACCACACGGAGGAATGGATCAGTCGTACTAATTGATTTATTGAGCCATATTTCACTGTATAGATGTGCATCAATAATAGACTTTATGGACTTTTTTTTTAAGTGGTCAAGGAAACAGGAAACTGTCCTGATTTCCTTAAATATAATCAAGTCATTGATTTTCCACACATATTGATATGGCGTCAAGGATGAACTGGTTGATGTTTGGTAGCATACAGTCAATGAGACATGACTGTGGTTTGATTTATTAGATAATTACAAGCCAGAGATGAAGATAATGGTTCACTGTTGCCAAATTTTTATGATATTAAAATCATTTTTTTAAAATAATTTCCACAAATGTTTCTTTGGAATCGAGGAGGAACTGATGACATTAGCTTAGTATTGCTTTAATCCTACCTATAAACCTTAATTCAATGATATCTTTACAATAAACTCATGATGTGCAGATGAAGCTTCATGAACCACTGTCTTTACTTTCTGAAGCCACTAGATGGTGCTATCTGTTCAAGAAACGATTCAGAACTCACTTTATTGTCAGTCCTCCAGCCTCTGTGTTAGAACCAAAAGTGCCATCTAGTGGCTTCAGAAAATAAACACAGTGGTTCGTGAAGCTTCATCTGCACATCACTCGTATAAACCTACTCAAATATTCATAAATATTAAACTGGACTCAACATTTAGAGTAATTTGTAACAAGTTTTGGGCTACTTAAAAAAAACAGTCGAAATAATAAATAAATAAATAAATAAATAATCAAAATTACATACATGAATAAATAAAAAATAAGAAAATCATAAATATTAAACTGGACTCAACATTTAGAGTAATTGATCGGTTTGTGACAAGTTTTGGGTTATTTAAGAAAAACAGTCAAAATAATAAATAAATAAATAAATAAATAAATAAATAAAATTACACACATGAAAAAATAAAAAAATAAGAAAATCATAAATATTAAACTGGACTCAACATTTAGAGTAATTGATCTGTTTGTGACAAGTTTTGGGCTATTTAAAAAAAACTGTCAAAATAAATAAATAAATAAATAAATAAATAAAATTACATAAATTAATAAATAAAAAAAGACAATCATAAATATTAAATTAGACTCAACATTTAGAGTAATTGATCTGTAACAGATTTTGGGATATTTGAAAAAAAAAAAAACAATTACGGGAAAATCAATCAAATTCAAAGCAAATGGTGTAGAACAAAGGTTAGTTTGTTGCGTATTAAGAAGCGATTGATCAGATTTCAAGCCATTGAGTATTGATGCGGCGTCAAGGATGAACTGGTTGGACGAACTCCAAACACCACATGGAGGAACGGAAGCGCGATAAATCCCAGTATTTATTCGAATTACCAGTCGTGTCTCCAAACACTCCACTGACGCTTCGCCTCACAGAAAACTACTGTTAAACCTGCAGAAAAGAAACCTACTGAGTCATATTTAGTGTTGCAGCATTGCATTGTGGGATAGTGGCACTCATAATGCATAGGTTCTCTTTAAGGAGACTAAAGCACATTTGGAGGGTTTTTTGTTTTTATGTTAAATGATGAAATATGTGTGATTTTATACAGTTTTGTTTTGTAATCTGCCTGCATTTTAATTCTGACTTTAACAGGAAGCATATAATTATGTTTTGTAACAATTCAGGGTAAAAATCTGGTATTTTTCTTTACTGTAAATGAAGAAATATGTAATTTTTTAAAACAGTTGTATACTACTTTATGGTAGATTTATATGCTAATTTGCATATTTCTTCATTTTAAGCACATTTCACAACAACTTAGGGTTAAAATCTGATTTGTTTAACTATAAAATATTAAATATCTAATTCTTTTGGCAGTTTTGAGCCATTTTTCAGGATATTAGTTTGGTAATTTGCATGTATCTTGATCCCGACTTTAAACGCAAGTGATATAAATATGTTTCAGAAGATTTTGACGCTAAAATTTGACTTTTTTTTTAGCTAAAATCGAAAAAAAATGTGTGATTTTATTCAGTTTTGTCCCAATTTCTAGCAGATTTGTTTGCTAATTTGCATACATCTTGACGTTAAACATATTTCACAACAACTTAGGGTTAAAATCAGATTACTTTTTAACGATAAAAGATGAAATATGTGAGTTTTATGCACTTTTCTACCAATTTTATATTGACATTTTTGGCTTAATTTACATGTATCCTGATACTGCATTGGAATCTAAAGCATCTAAACATAAATGACATTAATTAAAGTTTAAAATCTGACATTTCTTTAACTATAAAAGCTGAAATATGTGATTTTTATGCAGTTTTAAACCATTTTGCAGTAGATTCTTTGTTAATTTGCTTGTATCTTAACACTAAGTTTAAATTTTCAACATGTTCCACAACAAGTCAGGGTTACAAAGTGAGCTTTCATGTATTTTCATGAATATGTACAGTCACTTATGACCCTTAATTGTTAAAAAAGGTAAAAAAATCAACCATATCAACTAAGTAATTGAGTCATATTTCAGTCATTATTAGACTTTCTGGGTTTTTTTCGCTGTTGGATGAAACCGGCGGCGCTGTTGTACCTTTGCGGCCTCCTTGGGCAGATCGAAGGGGATCCGTTGGCGGATCTTGGGCGGCAGCTGGGTGAGCACGTCGGCCTTGAGGCGGCGGATCATGACCTGGCTCAGGCGCCGGTGCAAATCCTCCAGGTTGGACGCCCCGCGGCAGTCCCACTGCCTCCTGGATCCAAAGTACCTTCAAGAGAAAGATCCAATGTACAGTAGTCTTATGGAACCAATCTAAGAAAACTATTTGGTCTAATGCAGGGGGGGTGTTCAACCTGTTATAGAATAGCTTAAAAAAACTTGAAATGTCTAAAATTTCTAACAAGAAAATGAAATATGGCAGGAAAAAAGCAGATAAAACTTTTTTTAAAAAAAGGTAAAATGGCTAAAACAGCTAAAACTGTCAAAAAAAAAAAAGCTTGAAAAGAGGAACAAAACTCTTAAAATCAGGTACAGAAATAGGTTTAATGTAATAAAATGTTCACCATTTTGTTAAAACCTCATGAATTGGAACAAATCAGCCAAAATGGATTTTAAGAATTGGGCTGGCGTCTTGAACAAAGCCTGGTCATCTGGCATGTTTGGGGTTGGACGACCCAAAACGGTTCGGGAATCAGCCAAGTGGTGGAAGTTAGGAGTCGACGAAGGACGGGGGACTCGAAACAGCAACTGTACGAAGGAGGTGGCAATTTTTTTTCCCCCGTCTATACTCTCCTGAGCGCAAGGCGCCACTTTGAAGGACGTCCAAAGTAAAGCGCTTGATGTGCCTGTTCAGACGCTTTAGAGCTACTAGCTCCGCCGGCGGTACCTGGCGCCGAGAACACAGAACCCCTCCCTCCCCCCCCATGGGGAAACTTCCAGACTCCAGGTACGGCCCGACTTCACCGCCTCATCCCAGCAGACACAATTAACAGGAAGTGTGCTCGATCATGAAAGAGTCAGGGACAGAAAAATTTAAAATATGCGGTACCTCGATTCTGAGGGTACTCTTTGCGTTCCGGTTTACCTGAAGTGGGCGTTGCAGTACTTCTTGGTGTATTCGCCCCATGTTCCAAACCTCCTGGGGTGGAGGGCGTCCAGCTGCATGAAGAGCTGTGGGGGGGGGGGGGGGGGGGGGGGGGGGGACAGACAGATTGGGTGACGGGTTTGGAAACTGACGGCGTGCCACTGAGCAAGAGCCAAATTTCTTCATGGAATCATTGGGAGAAGTGGACGAGATTTATTTGCAGTGTTTTGGTCCAGAAATCTGGATCCAAACTTGCCCCAATCTGGACCAGATCCGCTAGTCTGGATGTTCATGTTAAAAATACTCAAACGTGCACACACAGAACGTGCACACAGCAACAGACAGTAATGTATTCAATAGCGGTCTTGGTTTCGAGATCATATTATCAAGGTCTTTGTCCTGACCCGGTCTCAGGTCTTTGAAGTCTTGGTCTTTAGATGATCTACTCTTGATCTTGGCACCTTAAAGTACTGGTCTTGTCTTGGTGTTTTCTTGGTGTGGTCTTGGTCTCAGCCCCTTAAAGTCTTGGTCTCGGTCTTAACTTGGTCCCATATGCTTACAGTCTTGTTCTTGCAATGATCTGGTCTCGGTCTTGTCTTGGTCTCAGTCCCTTAAAGTCTTGTTCTTGAGATGATCTGATCTTAGTTTTGACTTGGTCCTGGTCCCTTAAAGTGTTGGCTTGTTTTGGGATTGGGATGATCTGGTCTTGGTCTAGTCTTGGTCTGAGCCTATTAAAGTCTCGGTCTTGACTTAGCCTCAGCCCTGAAGTGTTGGTCTTTTGATGATCTGGTTTTGGTCTTCTCTTGGTCTCAGTCCCTTAACGTCTCGGCTTTGGGATGATCTGATCTTGGTCTTGACTTGGTCCTGGCCCCTTAAAGTCTTGGTCTTGGGATGAGCTGGTCTTGATCTAGTCTTGGTTTTGGCTCCTTAAAGTCTTGGTCTTGACTTTGTCTCATCCCTTTAAAGCACTGGTCTTCTCTTGGTCTTGCAACAATCTGGTTTTGGCTCTGACTAGGTACGGGCCCCTTAAAGTCTTGGTCTTGGGATGATCTGGCCTTGGTCTTGACTTGGTACTGACCCCTTAAAATCTTCGTCTTAGGATGATCTGGTCTTGACCTAGTCTGGGTTTTAGTTCCTTAAAGTCTCAGTCTTGAATTAGTGTCATCCCTTTAAAGTCTTGGTCTTGTCTTGGCTATGGGATGATCTGGTCTTGGTCATGTCTTGGTCTCAGTGCCTTAATCAAGATAAACTGTCTTGATTCCAGAGAACTTCTCTTAAATCAAGTCTTTCTATCTTGATGAAATATAATTTTTAAGTGAATTTTTCATAAATCCAGTAAAATGAGACATTTTCACTCAAAACGAGTTTTAAAAACTTGCTCAGATTTTGATTTTTTTTACAGTGTATGAGGGTTTAGGGATGATAAAATGTTCTATTCAGTTTCGGATTCTGGTGGCAGGAAGAGGAAGATAGGAGATGATATTAAAAAAAAAAATGAAACTCGCCACTGCTGGCATGGCAGAGACAGTATGTCTAACACACACACACACACACACACACACACACACACACACACACACACACACACACACACACACACACACACAGTTTCTCCACACCTTCACTTTGTTTTTTTTTTAGAATTAATCATCCGCAGCTCCATCAGTTAACTATCAGGGTGGAGGCGGTGATAAAGTTCTCCCGGTGGCGGTGACGGAGCGATCCAGGTCCCGGTTCCCATTAGAACCGGTGATCGTTCTGATCCGGGTCCCGGATCCCGCCCGGCCCTGGTGTCAGTCACCGCCTGCTGACTGAGTATCCCACTTTAAATTTAGCTCCCGGTGTTGAAGTCATCAGTTTTACGCCTCCAGCTGCAGCAGAGGTGCGTGCGTGCGTGTGTGTGTATATGTGTGTGTGTGTGTGTGTGTGTGTGTGTGTGTGTGTGTGTGTGTGTGTGTGTGTGTGTGTGTGTGGAGGAGCTGCTGAGTTTCTTCTTTAGGAGTGGGACTCTGATAAAGAAGACAATGAAAACTAAGTTACTACCAGTGTCGTGTGTGTGTGTGTGTGTGTGTGTGTGTGTGTGTGTGTGTGAGAGAGAGAGAGAGAGAGAGAGAGACTGGATCAGGATGAATTATTTTGAGAAACGAAAATCTGGATAATGAGATACAGGTACAGGAGATGATTCTGGACAGACGAGACGAGACGAGACGAGGAGACAAAACAAGGCAAGACAAGACAAGACAAGACGAGACAAGACGAGACAAGAGGAGACAAGAGGAGACAAAACAAGGCAAGGCAAGACAAGACAAGACGAGACGAGGAAACAAGGCGAGACAAGACGAGACCAGACCAGACCAGACCAGACAAGAGGAGACAAGAGGAGACAAAACAAGGCAAGGTAAGACAAGACAAGACGAGACAAGAGGAGACAAGAGGAAACAAGGCAAGGCGAGACGAGACCAGACCAGACCAGACCAGACCAGACCAGACCAGACCAGACCAGACCAGACCAGACCAGAGGAGACAAAACAAGGCAAGACAAGTTAAGACAAGACAAGAGGAGACAAAATAAGAAGAGACGAGACAAGACATGAAAAGATAAGACAAGAGTAGACAAGACGAGGTGAGAGGAGCACTGCAAAAAATCCAAATCTGAGCAAGTTTTAACTGAAGTTCTAACCCTAACCCTTTAAGAGAAAATTCTCTGAAATCAAGGAAAGTTTTACTTGTTCTATTGGCAGATGTTTTTTTTTTTTAAAGGTGCTGTAGGCAGGATTCGGCATCTCCGCCATCTTGCTTAGGGTTACCTAAGCAAGATGGCGATTTGAAACCCAGCACAGCCAATCCTGTCCTGTTTTCTCTGACACTACGCCCTTATGCAAGTTAAGCCCCTCCCACAAGAACATGCGACGAACGCCCCTCGACCAATCACGGTTAGAGCCTCATGGGCTCTTCTGATTGGTCAAAGATACCTGGAGCTGTCGAGATTCCTTTTCAGCTCAGAACAGAGACAGATGGAAACGCTGCGCCCTCGCGGTAGTGCAATTATAATACACTCCTAAAGGATTATCAATGGATACTCTAACATTTAATCCAAAGAAAACACAGAAAAATTAGCAGTGACTAGGAAAATCCTGCCTACAGCACCTTTAAATTAAGATACTTTTACTTTAAAATTAGTAAAACAATCTGCCAATAGAATATGTAAAAATTTTCTTGATTTCAGAGAATTTTCTCTTAAATCAAGCCTTTTTATCTTGATCAAATATAATATTTAAGTAAATTTATCTTAAATCAAGTAAAATCTGACATTTTCACTCAAAACAAGTTTTAAAAAAACTTGCTCAGATTTGGAGTTTTTGCATTGAGATGAGACAAGACAAGACATTCCGAGACAAGGCAAGACAAGATGAAACAAGACGAGACAAGAAGAGACGAGACAAGACACGAAACGACAAGGTGAGATTGAATCAAAAGCCATTTATAAAAGAAAAATAAAAGCTGGAAACAATAAAGCTGCTAAATCGTCTTTTATCGACTCGTCCCGACTGGGATCAGCAGCAGCTGAGGGTGAAGACGGAGAAAACCCACAGGGAGAACATGCAAACGCCACACAGACAGAACCTTCAAGTCCGACCTGAAGACTCCACTCAGCTCGGATTTCAAAGTGGGCGTGGCCTAACCGCCTGCACCAATCGGGAACGAGCGGTGCCAGTCTTGCCCACTGATGCTTTCTAGAGACTTTCTACAAAGAGAACTTTTCTCCATGATGAAACTCCTGCGACGCTCCAGCGTCTATAAAAAAAAACGATATAATAAATCATTACGGCGAGGAGGGACTGTCCCTCTTATTGTCTCTGAATACAATACCCCCCCCCCCCGGCTTCTTTTTATTACTCGTCTCGTTTATTGCGGCGCATCGTCTCTTCACGCCGCCCGCCACCTTGTAAATGAAGTTTTCCTGCAACGGAGGTTATTGAAATCAGAGCGGAGGATCCTGGAGGATGAGTGAGTTAATTGGCTTTCAGATTGGGGTGGGGGGGGGTGGGGGGGGGCAGGTTACCATGGCGACCTCACCTGCAACAGCCTCCATCGGCCTCCTGATCTCAACTCCAGAGAGTGAGTGAGTTTTATAGGACACGATCGCCTGATTCCCACGTTTATTTATTTTTTTTTTTATCTACACTGTAAAAAATAAAAAATCGGAGCAAGTTTTTGAAACTTGTTTTGAGTGAAAATGTCTCATTTTACTGATTTTCAGATAAATTCACTTAAAAATGATATTTTAGCAATATAGAAAGACCTGATTTAAGAGAAGTTCTCTGGAATCAAGACAGTTTTACCTTCTTCTATTGGGAGATTTTTTTTATGCTTATTTCAAAGTAAAAGTATCTTAATTTGAGATAAAAAATATCTGCCGATAAAGCAAGTGAGAATTGTATTTTTTTTCAAAGTAAACGTGTCTAATTAAGAAAAAAAATCGGACTATAGAGCAAGTGAAAATTTTAGATTTTTTTTTTTACTTATTTCAAAGTAAAAGTATCTTAATTTGAGATATAAAAAAAATTACCAATAGAACAAGTGAAAATTGCTGTTTATGGTACTTATTTCAAAGTAAAAGTGTCTTAAATTAAGAAAAAAAATCTGCCAATAGATCAATTGAAAATAGTTTTTTTCTTCCTTATTTCAAAGTAAAAGTGTCTTAAATTAAGAAAAAAAAATCTGCCAATAGATCAATTGAAAATTGTTGTTTTTTTTTCCTTATTTCAAAGTAAAAGTGTCTTAATTCAAAAGTGAGCCAACAGAAAAAGTGAAAATTGTTATTTAAAAATATTTCAAAGTAAGATTTTCTTAAATTATGAAAAAAAAAATCTGCCAATAGAGCAAGTGAAAATTGCAAATGTATTTTTTATGTAAGTAAAAGTGTCTACTTAAGAAAAAAAATATCTGTCAATAGAACAAGGTAAAATTGATTTTTTTTTTTTTACTTATTTCAAAGTAAAATGTCTGAAATTAAGAAAAAAAATCAGCTAAGAGAAGAAGTGAAAACTGTAGATTTTTTACTTATTTCAAAGTAAAAGTTTTATAAGTTTTCTGATATCAAGACAGTTTTCACTTGTTTTACTGGCAGATTTTTTTAACTTAAATTACGATCATTTAATTTTAAAATAAGCTAAAAACAATCTACCAACAGAACAAGTGAAAACCGTATTCTTCCACCCTCCTTCCTTCGCGAGGCGTCATTAAAATCTCATGGAATCAGGTGTGATCACCTCCTCGGGCCGGCCCAGGGCGGGGGTCCCGGTGAGGAGGACGGCCCGCTTGGCGCCCTGAACCAGGGGGACCAGGATCTTGGTGCGGGCGGCGTTGCGGGACTTGAGGTAGTGCGCCTCGTCCACCACCACCACGGCGAAGCGCTGGCGGCTCAGGGCGTCCACCAGGGGGCGGGCGTCGGTGGTGAGCAGGCCGTAGCCCAGGACTGTCACCTTGCTGCTGCCGATTCGCCTGAGGAGACGAAGAAGAGAGTCTGAGATAACAGAAGATCTTAGTTCTATACAGGATGTGCATCAGTACTAGACCCCGTTTCCACCTGGGATTAAAATGTGTCTTGGGTGATCAGTGTCCAAAAGACACGTGAGAACAAGTATCAATGTGTATTTAAGTCAAATGCTCACATGTGTTTGGGAGATGAAACAATATGAGTATTGAGACAGCGCTAATGGACGGTGTTGTAAACAGAAAATACTTCATATGGAGTGGAGGCTGGTGGTAAATTTCTAAGGTGGGGCTACAGGAACCAGGAAGTAATGATGGGATACAGGAAGTAAGAAGCAGTTATGGACTACAGGAAGTAGTGATGGATTACATGGACCAGGAGGTAGTGATGGGATACAGGAAGTAGGAAGAAATGATGGGATACAGGAAGTAGGAAGTAGTGATGGGCTACAGGCAGTAGGATATAGTGATGGGCTACAGGGACCAGGAAGTAGTGATGGGCTACAGGAACCAGGAAGTAGTGATGGACAACAGGGACCAGGAAGTAGTGATGGACTACAGGGACCAGGAAGTAGTGATGGGCTACAGGAACCAGGAAGTAGTGATGAAATACAGGAAGTAGGAAGTAGTGATGGGCTACAGGAAGTAGGATGTAGTGATGGACTACAGGGACCAGGAAGTAGTGACGAAATACAGGAAGTAGGAAGTAGTGATGGGCTACAGGAAGTAGGATGCAGTGATGGACTACAGGGACCAGGAAGTAGTGATGGGCTACAGGGACCAGGAAGTAGTGATGGACAACAGGGACCAGGAAGTAGTGATGGACCACAGGGACCAGGAAGTAGTGATGAAATACAGGAAGTAGGAAGTAGTGATGGACTACAGGGACCAGAAAGTAGTGATGGGCTACAGGAACCAGGAAGTTGTGATGGACAACAGGGACCAGGAAGTAGTGATGTACTACAGGAAGTAGGAAGTAGTGATGGGCTACAGGAAGTAGGATGTAGTGATGGACTACAGGGACCAGGAAGTAGTGATGAAATACAGGAAGTAGGAAGTAGTGATGGGCTACAGGAAGTAGGATGTAGTGATGGACTACAGGGACCGGGAAGTAGTGATGGGCTACAGGGACCAGGAAGTAGTGATGGACAACAGGGACCAGGAAGTAGTGATGGACAACAGGGACCAGGAAGTAGTGATGGACAACAGGGACCAGAAAGTAGTGATGGGCTACAGGAACCAGGAAGTTGTGATGGACAACAGGGACCAGGAAGTAGTGATGGACTACAGGAAGTAGGAAGTAGTGATGGGCTACAGGACGTAGGATGTAGTGATGGACTACAGGGACCAGGAAGTAGTGATGAAATACAGGAAGTAGGAAGTAGTGATGGGCTACAGGAAGTTGGATGTAGTGATGGACTACAGGGACCAGGAAGTAGTGATGGGCTACAGGGACCAGGAAGTAGTGATGGACAACAGGGACCAGGAAGTAGTGATGGACTACAGGGACCAGGAAGTAGTGATGGGCTACAGGGACCAGGAAGTAGTGATGGACAACAAGGACCAGGAAGTAGTGATGGACAACAGGGACCAGGAAGTAGTGATGGACAACAGGGACCAGGAAGTAGTGATGGGCTACAGGGACCAGGAAGTAGTGATGGACAACAGGAAGTAGGAAGTAGTGATGGGCTACAGGAAGTAGGATGTAGTGATGGACTACAGGGACCAGGAAGTAGTGATGAAATACAGGAAGTAGGAATTAGTGATGGGCTACAGGAAGTAGGAGGTAGTGATGGACTACAGGGACCAGGAAGTAGTGATGGGCTACAGGGACCAGGAAGTAGTGATGGACAACAGGGACCAGGAAGTAGTGATGGAAAACAGGGACCAGGAAGTAGTGATGGGCTACAGGGACCAGGAAGTAGTGATGGACAACAGGTACCAGGAAGTAGTGATGGACAACAGGGACCAGGAAGTAGTGATGAAATACAGGAAGTAGGAAGTAGTGATGGGCTACAGGAAGTAGGATGTAGTGATGACCTACAGGGACCAGGAAGTAGTGATGGAATACAGGAAGTAGGAAGTAATGATGGGATACAGGAAGTAGGATGTAGTGATGGACTACAGGGACCAGGAAGTCGTGATGGGCTACAGGAACCAGGAAGTAGTGACGGGACATAGGAACCAGGAAGTAGTGAGGGGCTACGGGAACCAGGAACTAGTGACAGAGTACAGGAACCAGGAAGTAGTGACAGACTACAGGAACCAAGAAGTAGTGACAGACTACCGGAACCAGGAAGTAGCGACGGGATATAGGAACCAGGAAAAAGTGAGGGGATATAGGAACCAGGAATTAGTAAAGGGCTACAGGAATCAGGAAGTAGTGATGGGATATAGGAACCAGGAAGTAGTGACAGACTATAGGAACCAGGAAGTAGTGACAAGATATAGGAATCAGGAAGTAGTGAGGGGCTACAGGAACCAGGAAGTAGTGAAAGTCTCGCCGGGCCCACTCAATTGCTTCCTCTGTACCTGAGTTGTAAAGAAAAATCATGACCAAATTGATGGACAAGACAGATTGTTTAAAGGGAATGTTTCTTCAATAACAGCAAAAAAATGGAACAATTTTAATAAGTCTGGATAAAACTAGATAAGACAAGATCCAACAAAATCAACTGTTCAAATTCTTTCACCACCAGATATCAGCTTCTCTTCTCCTCAAAGACAATCCAGTATTGGAGGAACCGGACTGAATTTTATCTATTTATTTATTTATTTACTTATATAAAAACGGAAACTGAATAAAGATGAAGAAGGCTTCCAGCATCAATCCTTCACACTTACACTCTGAAAACCTGAAATAAGACGAGGTGCTGAATTTTTTTTTTTTTTTTTTTTTTTTTTTTGCCCCAGTCATTAACACATCCAGTTCAAGGACAAGTTTTTTTTTTTTCTTTTTTTTTCCCCAGAAGGCTTTCACAACCTCTTTGCACCTCATCTGTGATGTGACGACTCCAGTTTTTCCCCCTTTCTAAATATAGAAGAGACTTGTTTCATTCAACAGCAACAAAAGAAAAAAAACTGGGGGAAAGTTGAGCAGATGATAAAAGGAGAATGGCGGCCATTTCTGTTTATTTCCTTCACTTCCTGCATGACAAAAAAAAAAAAAAAATAGAATTAGAATCCAGTCACTGTTCAATATTGAAAATGTCGGTCCTTGACAGGAGCTGTCTGTCAAACGTGGCGCCGATGGCGAGCGGACGCTTTAATTCGAACTTGGCCGTCTGTCACTCTAGAGCGCGATGGCCGCTCCCGGCGAGAAGGCAAACGGGCGTGACGGAGAAAGTGTGGAACTAAAGCTCAAATCTCGGCTGGAAGAAATTCCAGACGATGGTTAAAAAAAACCTGTAATACCAGGAATTCCAGCAAGGGGCAATAATGATGATTTCCCATTGGTACCCATTCAAAAATGCTGATTCCCATCTTTTATATACAGTCTACGGATGACATCACGTTAGCTCCTCCCATCTTTCATATACAGTCTATGGATGATGTCACATTAGCTCCGCCCATCTTTTATATGCAGTCTATGGGGGATCCACAGATATTACATGCTACTCCAACTATGTCACCAAAATGTCAACCACAAAAAAAATTAACAATAATAACCTGTCAGGCTCCAACTGTTTGATCTTGAAGCTTTATAAGTTTCTTAATCGTATAATTTTAAAAAAAGGAAATATTTGACCAATTGGTAGAAATGGTTAATTTAAAGTTAAAGTAATATTATTAAATATTAATAATATTACAGTTTTACATATATTTCCATTTATTTATTTTACTTATTATATTGTTATTAATTAATTATTAATTAATTAATTATTTTAGTTACTTATTATATTATAGTTAATTTATTATTATTATTATTATTATTATTATTATTATTATTATTATTATTATTATTATTATTATATTATCATTGTTATTATTGTTAGTTAATTACCATTATAATTAGTTAAATTTTATTTTTAAATTTATTATCAAATAATGTGTTATTTATTTACATATTTTATGTATATATTTATATTTATTTTATTTTTATACATGTTTTTTATTTATATATTGAGATTTATTATATTGAGTTTATTTTGTTTTATATACTTCAATTTTAATATCAAATAATTACAAATATCAATATTTAATGTCAAACATTTTATTTGATCTATTTATATACTTTTATTTACATATATTTATATTTGTTTTCTTTTTTACTTTTATATTTTTATTTATGCATTTAGATTTGTTTTTTCATGTATGTTATAATTTATATATTTCTTTATTTTATATTTTTATTTAAATTTTAATGTCAAATAATAATGTCAGATGCCTACATTTCCATCATGTCTAAACTCAATGTATTTCAATCGGATGGAATCACATAAAGTAGGTGTGGCCAGGGTGGCGGTTGGTGGGCGTGGCCAGAGGGGGCCCGGTGACCTCACATGGTGTCGCTCTTGCCGTCCACCAGGTGGACGTCTCCGGGCTGCAGCTCGGGGACCCAGCGCTCCAGCTCCTCCACCCAGGGGTACCGGAGCGAGGACGGCACCACCACCAGGAGGGGCCAGTCCGCCCGGTAGGCGCACGCCACGGCGATGGCCTGCACCGTCTTCCCCAGGCCCATCTGGAGGGGGCGGGGCAAAAACAAGCAAATAAATAAATAAATGCATAAATAAATAAATAGATAAAAATACATAAATAAAATTTTAAATAAAAATAAATTAATAGATGAATAAATAAACAAAATAAAGAAAGAAAGAAATGAAGAAACGAAAATAGAAATAAAGAAATGCATAAATGAATAAATGAATAAATAAATAAATAAATAAATAAATACAAATTAATCGGGAAGTTTCAGCAATAGATTGAAATTTTTAAATTAATTTACTGTGTGTGTGTGTGTGTGTGTGTGTGTGTGTGTGTGTGTGTGTGTGTGTGTGTGTGTGCACCCCTGAGCTCACCTCATCTGCAATCATACACCTGTAAAAGACAAGAGAGAAGTTGATTGTACATTGGAAGCAGTTTCTTTTTAAAAACAAAAACAAATAAATAAATAAATAAATAAATAGACAAAAAGATAAATAAATAAAAACTATAGCAAAAAGACATAAATAGATAAAATGCATGAATAAAAATATAAATAAATAAATAAATAAATACATAAATAAATAAATAAATAAATAAATAAATAAATAAATAAATAAATAAATAAATAAATAAAATTAAAAAAAGGAGAGAGAGGGAAATGTGTGGAGGAAAAATATTGACTGGATTTAATGAGTCCGCTGAGAATTATTTGGTTTTAATCAACATTTACTTGCAGGGAAGATGGTTTAATAGACAGCGTAGACCTACGTGATCTAGACCGCGATTCTCACATAATGGCGATTCGAGCGAAAATGTGTGATTATGTTTTTGTGGCAATGGAGTGTTGCCCATGTACGGAGCATGTGCCCAAAAACCTTAAAAAAAAATTCCACCAGAAAAATGCTGCGATTTGCTGAAAATTTCGTTTCACTGCGAGAATTTGATTTTTGATTTTTTCAAATCTCTCACGCGGTTGCAAACAAGTGTCGAACCAGTTTTTGGAAAGTTTGGATATTTGCAAAATGAGTGACAGCGGTTTAAAAGACAGCGTAGACCTACGCCATCTAGACCGTGTTTAAACGTTTCGAGTGAAAACACATCGTTTTGGTGCTTCGCTGTCGTGCACGTACCGAACATCTGCAGAAGAACTATTTACAAAAGGCAAAAGATTTGCAAAATCTGCGCATGTTTTCAAAAAAGTCACGTTTTCAGCACCGTTGCCATGGAAACGGTGTTGCGCAAGGTTTCATAAAATTTGCTTAAAAAAACTTCCACCTTAAAAGAAGGGGTAGACCTACATGATCTAGACTGGGTTTCTACATAACGCTGTTTTGAGTGAAAAAAAAAGGGTTGTTTTAGCACTTTATCGAGCGTGTACAGAAGAACTACTTACAAAAATCGCAGTCTGTGCATGCTTTCAAAAATGTCGCTTTCAAAACTTCCACCTTCAAATACAGCGTAGACTTCTGTCATCTCGACTTTGCGTTTTGAGTGAAAACGCGTCTTTTTGGCGCTTTGTTATCGTGCACGTACCGAGCACGTCCAGAAGAACTGTTCTCAAAATGTCACGTTTTGTTTTCAGCATTTCCGAGCGCCGTTGTCATGGAAACGGGGGCTTACGTAGACCTGTGTGATCTAGATCGCATTTCTATATGACGTCGTTTTGCGTGAAAAAGCGCCATTTTGTCGCTTCGCTATCGAGCGTGTGCAGTTGCAGTCTGCGCAAGGTTTCAAAAAATGTGCTTAAAAAAAATTTCCACCTTAAAAGACATCGTAGGTCAACATGATCTAGACTGGGTTTCCACATAACGCCGTTTTGAGTGAAAAAAAAGTGTTGTTTTGGCGCGTCGTTATCGAGCGTGTGCAGAAGAACGACTTACAAAAATTGCAGTCTGTGCATGCTTTCAAAAATGTCGCTTTCAAAACTTCCACCTTTAAATACAGCATAGACTTCTGTCATCTAGACTTTGCGTTTTGAGTGAAAACGCGTCTTTTTGGCGCTTTGTTATCGTGCACGTACCGAGCATGTCCACAAGAACTGTTCTCAAAATGTCGCGTTTTGTTTTCAGCATTTCCGAGTGCCGTTGTCATGGAAACGGGGGCTTACGTAGACCTGTGTGATCTAGATCGCATTTCTATATGACGTCGTTTTGCGTGAAAAACCGCCATTTTGTCGCTTCGCTATCGAGCGTGTGCAGTTGCAGTCTGCGCAAGGTTTCAAAAAATGTGCTTAAAAAAAATTTCCACCTTAAAAGACAGCGTAGGTCAACATGATCTAGACTGGGTTTCTACATAACGCCGTTTTGAGTGAAAAAAAAGTGTTGTTTTGGCGTGTCGTTATCGAGCGTGTGCAGAAGAACTACTTATAAAAAGCACAGTCTGTGCATGCTTTCAAAAATGTCGCTTTAAAAAAATTCCACCTTAAAAGACAATGTGGACCTAATTGATCTAGACCACGTTTCTACATGAAAAAAAAGTGTTATTTTGGCATTTTGCCATTGAGCAAGCACAGTCGCAGTCTACGCATGGTTTCAACAAAGTCGCTTTAAAAAAATTCCACCTTAAAAGACAGCGTAGACATATGTCATCTAGACTGGTTTTCTACGTAACGTTTCGAGTTAAAAAAAAACGCCCTTTTGGCACTTCGCTATCTAGTCGCAGTCTGCGCATGCTTTCAAAGAAACCGCCTTAAAAACTTCCACCTTAAAAGATAGCGTAGATCTACGTGATCTAGACTGTATTTCTCCACAACGCCGTTTTGAGTGAAAAAGCGCCGTTTTGGCGCTTCGTTATCGAGAGCGTGCAGTCGCAGTCTGCGCATGCTTTCAAAAAACTCCCCTTTAATAAAATTCCACCTTAAAAATCAACGTAGACCTACCTCATCTAGACCATGAAAAAAAAAGAAAAGAGGTGCGTTTTTCCATCCAGTTCGATTTTTTTTTTTTTTTTTTGTATTGTGACGTCCGACCTCTCGGGGAACGACACTCTAATGGGGGGGGGGAGGGGGGGTGAGATTGGGGTCACGCTCGACACGCCGGAGGTCAAAGCCATCAAATCATCGGCGGCGGCGGCCATTTTTTTTTTTTTTTTTTTTTTTTTCCCCTGACACTTTGGGGCTTGTGGGTTTCGGAGATAACATTAGAACAACGCCGCTGCTGCTGCTGCGGAGGAGGATGGTTTGTGTGTGTGTGTGCGTGCGTATGTGTGTGTGTGTGTGTGTGTGTGGCAGCGTGCCGTCGTCAAGCAACGCCGCCGCCGCCGCTCGCCGGTCTCAAACCGTCAAGACGACACTCGGGTTATTTAAAGGAGGATGATTAATGCGTCGAGGAATGGCAAGCACCTGCCCCGCGCGCGCTCGTGTGTGTGTGTGTGTGTGTGTGTGTGTGTGTGTGTGTGTGTGTGTGTGTGTGTGTGAGACGGGAGTCGGACGCACTTCCTTTTGTTCACCTATGTGTGTGTGTGTGTGTGTGTGTGTGTGTGTGTGTGTGTGTGTGTGTGGAGCGCTGACTGGGCCGGCAATTAGAAAAACCACCAGTGGCAGGGCGCACATTAATCATGTTCTACAGCTGAAAGGGTGTGTGTGTGCGTGTGTATGTGTGTGTGTGTGTGTATGTATAAGAATAATGAGAGTGTGTGTCTTGAGGTATCCGGAGCCGTTTTGCTCCGACACCATGTTGGAAGTGTCGACGAATAAAAGCAAGGTCGAGACAATCGAGGGTGGAAGGAAGGTACCAACACTGTAAAAAAAAATCCAAATCTAAGCAAGTTTTTTTTTATTATTTTGAGTAAAAATGTCTCGTTTTACGTGACTTAAGATAATAAAAGAAACGAAAACTGTCATGATTCCAGAGAACTTCTCTTAAATCAAGTCGTTCTATCTTGATGAAATGTAATTTTTAAGTGAATTTATATAATAATTCAAGTAAAATGAGACTTTTTCACTCAAAACAAGTTAAAAAAAACTTGCTCAGATTTCAATTTTTTACAGTGTAGCTCTACTCTCTAAACTCCATTCTTCCTCCTAACAAGGCGTGGAATTCGTCACAAGTTGTTTTATCATAACGGGATGTTTTCTCGGCGGGAGACGCATCCTAATTAAAACAGCGTGAGAAACTTTGATGGGCGACTTTTCGAAAAAAAAAAAAACAGCAGAGTTTTGCAGATTATAAATCAACGCCGCCGCCCAGCTGTGCCGATTCCATTAAAGTTTGGAGTTTCGTTAAAGAAGGTAATTGAATCATCAGATCTATTAATATATCAAAATGAATTATTAAAACTACAAAGTATGGGAAAAAACTAAGGCAGTGTGAGACTTTTTAAAAGGCTTACACTGCAAAAATGGTGGAAAAACATAAAAATCAACAGTAGATTAAAGAAAGATTTTTTTTTTTTATAAAACTAGTGAAATGATGCAAATCATCCATGCAGCAAACACATTTTCTGAAAAACAGTTTACATTTTTTTTTACAGTGTATAAAAGTAAGCTGTAAATATATGAATTTAGTGAGTTTATTTCATTAATTGACACTTTTGGAGGATAGAAAGTAATTTATGGATGAAAAATGAGACATTTGGAAGAGAATTAGTGTCAAAATAAAGGTTTAGGTGAAGAAATGTAAGAAAATTTTCAACAATTATTTATTAAGCACAAGATAATAAACATGCACTGTAAAAAAATGTGTGGCACAAATACAAGTTATCAACAGTAAAGTGAATAAAGTGAGTGTTAAAACTAGTGAAATGACGTGTCCATGCAGCAAGTACATTTTACTGAAAAAAAAGACTTTCACAAAAGAATTTTAAATCAGGAAATAAGTCTCTCTGTCTTAAATTGATCTGAAATCAAGTGATGAATAAACTTTGTAGGATTTTGAAGTTTTGCAGTTTTTGCAGTGTGTTTACAAAAGGTGCAAAAAATGGATGGAAACCGTTGCATATGGACGTCTGAAAACTAAAATAGTGACTTTATCAGATTAAATGTCAATTTAAATGTGAAAAAAACAGCAGTTTCATGACTTCACGCAAGTTTTAGAAATTCTATTTCTATTCTATTATTTTAGTCATCATGGTTAAAGAGCTGTGTTGTTTTTAAGTGTATTTTTTTTTAAGAAAACCATCAAGAAAAAAGGAAATACTGTGGAAAAACTAGTGATAACATCCATAATAATTCATCAAAATGTAGAGCTGGGGATCATGTGCATAGTGATGGAACTTTACATTGTGAAAATATGGCCGACAGGGGGAGGAGCTAGACAATGAATATGGGACCGAGGACAGAACCCTGAGGGACGCCACAGGACAGGTTATATGGCTGTTAAACATTTTATATGAATCAACTCCATTAGAATAGTGTATAAAGTGTTGAAACTTGCTTTTTGTGAGAGATAAGTATTTCCATGCAAATGAACATAATTTTCAAAAAATGTCAGTGTAAATAGGAAACTTTTCTGAAAATGAAACAGAAAAACGGCTTGAAATATAATGGATTCTTGCATGAGGAATTGTGCTTTATATTGAATATGAATCTAAATAACCAAATAGAACCAAAACATGTTTTTTGGGTTTTTTTTTTTTTTGTTTTTTTTCATATATATAAGTGATTATAAGTGATCAGCACAGCTTGAAAAAAAAAATCTGACATCTTAATTAATTAAATAGTCCATAAAAAGTTACTTTTCTAAAATAAATTTAGTGTTAAATGGCACTCAGACGGTTTATTTGGATGATTTGTGGAGCTGCGAGTGATAAATATTAATGGCGGACTGTAAAGTCTTACCTCGATCCTGCCCGTTCCGCCGCGCATGCGCACATATTCCAAGATGGCGGCCCGCATCAAGCGCCGGACCCGGACCGTGACGGTGTGTTTCACGGCCGAATTAGGAGAAACGGGTGTGATAAAGAGCGTGTATGGGTGGTAACAAGCAAGACCAAACCTTTTCAAAGCGACAGATTGTGGTTAAGAGCGAAAAAAAAAGCGAGAGAAAAAACCGTTTACTTCCGATAGACGGCCAAACGTCACTTCCGCCTACCGGCCAATCAGAACGCTTCACAACCTGCGCAGTAAAAACGGGATTAATCCTTCGTGTTTTTTTTATTTTATTTTTACAGTAATGATAATAACAAAATCCTTCGTGTTTTCCTTGTAAATATGAAAAATCACAATTCAATATTAATAAATTAATTCAAAATTAAAAACGTCATTGAATATCATTCTAAATTACCGTATTGGCTCGAATATAGGACCATTTTTTATTTTATTTTTTTTCCAGAAATGGTATTCTCAATAAAGGGGTCAATCGAGGACTAGATTGTCGTTACACATATGCACCGCTAGGTGGAGCCAAAGTACCGGTGACCAGGAAGCGAATGGCGTTTTCACAGTGATCTGATGAAAAATGGAGGAACAGCGAAGTGAGCAAACAACAGAGGCGAAGTTTTAATGCTGACTTTAAGCTGACGGAAAATAAAATATGAAGTAAAGTAAATAAAGTATAAAGCTATTTACATCATTAATGCAGTTATTGAACCTTTGAGGCTACTTGATTATTGCGTATTGTTGCTTATTTTGAGAAAGACTATATTTTTTCATTTAAGACTGCAGTACTATTTCTTGATCTTAAATCACATGAAATGTTATTTCCTAGAATAACTGTACAATAAAAAGTTGTTTTATGAGTAACCTTATTGTCTTCGACGTAATGTTATTTTCACAAAATGATATTTGAAAAATATAATAAGAGTCGTCGTGTATTCGGGACAATACGGTAATTCAGAATTAAAAATGCCACTGAATATCATTCCAAATGGCATTAGCTGTGATGGATTTTACCCCTCTCCATCAGGAAAAATCATAGATCTAATCTAATCTAATCTAATCTAATCTAATCTAATCTAATCTAATATAAAATATAAGATAAAATCTGCAGATGATTTATATGAAAATCAGAGTCTGGTTGTAGAAAGTAGTGATACAGACCAGAACCTGGAGCTTTGTGTTTATTTACTCTCTGAAAATCAGCATTTTTAAATGGGTTCCAATGAGAAACCAGCCTCATCTCCCCCTGCTGGAATTTTCCTGGTATTACAGCTTTTTTGTTGCACTTGCGTATTGTCTTCATGGTTTATAAGCGGAGGTTGGCGTTTAGGAAAAACACTAAAATATCACACTTCTGGTGTTTTTGTGCAGGGAAACAAAAACTCCAAATCTGGACTTTTTTTTTTTTTTTTTTTTAAATATATATCTCTTTTTTTGGGGGGGGGCAACTGTCTCAACAATCCAATCAGCCACATCTCATGGGTTTTTATTGTACTCCTCTCCTCCCGTCGCATTACGCCCCATCTAGCTCCATAAAATCCACTCCTGCCCTCCCACGCAAGGCCGCCGCGCCGCCGCGTTTGACGTTTCGGTCCGCCGCTCACATGGCGATGGCGGAGGAGGAGTGGATTTAAAGGGGAGAGAAACGCCGCCCACAGTTCCTCCCACGCCGTCGGATATCCGACATCAATATGTGGCTGCCGGGCACATTTGAGGAGTTAGTTTATAACGAAGGGCTGCAATTTCTTTTCCCCATAGTTGACTGTCTGCCTCCATTTAGAGACGGTTAGAGCGGTTTATACTCGTCTCTTTTTCTCCACTGCAGCAGACAGTATGGTTCAATCCACAGACTGTATATAAAAGATGGGCGGAGCTAATGTGACGTCATCTACAGACTGTATATAAAAAGATGGGCGGAGCTAACGTGATGTCATCCATAGACTGTATATAAAAAGATGGGCGGAGCTAATGTGATGTCATCCATAGACTGTATATAAAAAGATGGGCGGCACTAACGTGATGTCATCCATAGACTGTATATAAAAGATGGGTGGAGCTAACGCGAGGTCATCCAAATGTCTCATTTTTTCAGCCATAAATTCACTTTTCATCCTCCAAAAGTGTAAATTCATTAAAGGTGCCTTGAGGAGTTTGCACGTTTTAAGCAAAACAGCGCCCCCTGCAGGCCTTGGGCATAATGCAGCTTAGTGAAAAACTCGTCCCTGTGGCTCCCGTGCACGGAAGAGGGGGACTCCGTCTTCGCTCGTTTAGAAGCGCTCAAGTAAGATTTAAGTTTCTTTTACCTGGTGGAGTCTGTGCTGGAGTTGTGGCAGTGCTAGAAGCCAGTCTTTTCTTACTTTCTGGAAACTCCTGCTCAGTTGTTGCTCACTAAGCATCTGGCGGAGTAATGGCGGACAAGACGATACCTAGCCAGCCGGAGCGTGCGTTACGTCATTCCTTTCAAATTCTCCCCAAAAAAATGCTGGTGCCGGACCGGCACTGCAACTTTCAAGTGATAATTAAGCGCTGTTAGAGGTACTTGTAATGAATATGTCAGGGCACATTGTACACATCATTAAAGATGTGTAACATATTTATGGTGGAAAATAAATATTTGTAAGGTTGTAAAACTCCTTAATGCACCTTTAAATAATCAGGTTTCCTGCTTTATTCCAGTCTATGCTAACCGCTATGCTAACAAAACTGCTGAGTCATGGCCTGTTTGTTTCCAGTACACTGCAAAACCTGCAAAAATTTCAAATCTTACCAAATCTTGTTTTGAGTCATAAAGTCTCATCTCACTTGATTTCGGGTCAATTTAGGACATAATAAGACAGACTTATTTCTTGATTGAAAGAGTTATTTCTTTGATTTAGTCTTAATATCTTTGATTTAACTGACCCTTTTTACAGTGTATGTTGTTTGTCTTGTGTTTAATCATCAATTATTGAACATTTTCTTCCATTTCTACACCAAAACCTTTATTTTGACACTTATTTTCCCATTTTTCCTTGCAAGTATCTATTTTGTCAGCCATAAATCCACTTGTTATCCTCCAAAAGTGTCAATTTATTAAATAAAATCACTGAAATTCACATATTTAGAACTTACTTAAGTCAGATTTAATATGCTATCTTGTGTTTAATCAACAATTTTTGAACATTTTCTCAAATTTCTACAACAAAACCTTTATATCGACACTTAATTTCCCATTTTTGTAGCCATACAATCCACTTTTTATCCTCCAAAAGTGTCAATTTATTAAAAAAAACTCAACAAAATTTATGTTTTAAATAAATAATTAAATAAACTCACCAAAATTCACGTATTTTTTTTTTAACAATTATTCACCTTGTTTTGTATTTCTGCACCAAAACCTTTATTGTGACGCCTATTTTCTTCCAAACGTCTCATTTTTTTAGCCATAAATCCACCTTTTATCCTCCAAAAGTGTCATTTCATTAAATAAACTCACCTAAATTCATGTAATTCTAACTTACACACTGCAAAAAACTCAAATAATAAGGTCCGTACTCATTACTTTTTGGCCTTATCGATCGTATTGATACTCACCGTCCGTCCCTGGACAGGGCGAACTCCACCCCCTCCCGCTGGAACGGCATCAGGCGCCGCAGGAGCCGGGGAGGAAGGCCCGACAGCTGCCGCGACCATCTTGTCTCACCGCAGGAGGCCGGCGGTCCGCCGCCGCCATCATCACCGACATTCTCCATATTCGCAGGATCTCATCGGTTTCTCACTCAAAATTCTAGATAAGACAAAAAAAAAAAAAAAAAAAAAAAAAAAAAAAAAAATCAAGATGTTGGCAAGTTTTAACCTGATTTAGCATCCATTACTCATGAAAAAGCAGGTTAGGTTTATGTGCAATCATGAAAAGTCAACGTTGATTGCACAAAATTAAGATTACAGAGTAAAATGCTTAAAAAAATGCAAAAAAAATTGCTTTATGCATGAATTGAATCGGCTTCACGGGCAGTTTTACTGTTGTGAACACATTAGAAACAGCGTTTAGTTGAAAATCTTGCTGCAATTAAGGTCATATGGCAAGTTGGATCGTCAATTTTGTGCCATATTTTTAATACCAGTTGGTTTCTGGTGTCAAAAAAAATCATCAATTTATTGCATTTTTGTATTGATTAATATGAAATATCACTTTATGATGCAGTTTTTTTTTTCCAAAATAAAATAAATAAGAGAAAAAAAATGACAAAAAAATCAAGATGTTGGCAAGTTTTAAGCTGATATAGCATCTTCTACTTATGAGGAAGCAGGTTAGGTTGAAATCCAGTCAAGAAAAGTCCAAATTTATTGCACAAAATGAAGATTTCAGAATAAAATACTTTTCTGCAGCTGGGAAAAAAATGGCAAAAAAAATAAATTTGTGCATGAGTTTAATGTCCTGATCTGCTCAAGAAGCCAAAATCCCGGATGTGGAGACGTTTCGCAGGCAACCTTGCCTCAGTTTTATACACTACAAACAACATTTTGTTCAAAATAATGACTTAAAGGTGCTGTAGGCAGGATTTTGCTAGTCAATGCTAATTTTTCTGTGTTTTCTTTGGATTAAATGTTCGAGTATCCATTGATAATCCTTTAGGAGTGTAGCATAATTGCACTACTGCGAGGGCGCAGCGTTTCCATCTGTCTCTGTTCTGAGCTGAAAAGGAATCTCGACAGCTCCAGGTATCTTTGACCAATAAGAAGAGCCCATGAGGCTCTAACCGTGATTGGTCGAGGGGCGTTCGTCACACGTTCTTGTGGGAGGGGCTTAACTTGCATAAGGGCGTGATGTCAGAGAAAACAGGACAGGATTGGCTGTGTTGGGTTTCAAATCGCCAAATTAGATGGGTCAAATCGCCATCTTGCTTAGGTAACCCTAAGCAAGACGGCGGAGATGCGGAATCCTGCCTACAGCACCTTTAAATCCAACAGGAAGTGCATGATTTCCCTTTCAAAGTAAAATTTTCATCAAAATCACACCTCGATTTATCTTATCCGAGACCGTTTGTCGAAAAATTACAGGTTAACCAGTGATAATAACAGCATGTTCTACCTTTTCAAAATAAAAGCCCGAAATTCCTTCAAAATAAAAGCCCTTTTACAACAGAAATTGAGGTCAAATCATGAAAATGGATGTTTACGGAGTAGTAAGGCTCCAGATGACCTGGATTTCGGTCAGCAAGGTACGACGACGCTAGCAGCTTTAATTATTCATCATTATTATTATCAATAGTATTATTATTATAAAAATGCCAAAATAAACAAATTTGACCCCGTAAATATTCACAAAAAAATCACTAAATTTGGCATGCACATCATGACTGGGGAAAAAATATTACAAAATTAAAAAATTAACCCCATCTGCTCTCTAGCGCCACCTAGAAACACTAACATGGCCGCCACGGCCCACAGGAATGACGTACAGAGATCATCTCACTGAGATCTAAAATTCACACGCTGACACCCCGGACCTAAATCCAACAGGAAGTCCACGATTTCCCTTTCAAAATAAAATTTTGATTAAAATCACTCCTCACGAAAAACAATACAAATCTTGTCTGAGATCTTTTGTCGAAAAAATACAGATTAGCCAGTGATAATGACAGCATGTACTACCTTTCCAAAATAAAAGCCCAACATTTCTTCAAAATAAAAGCCCTTTCGCAACAGAAATTGAGGTCAAGTCATGAAATGGGATGTTTACGGAGTAGCAAGGCTCCCAGTGACCTGGACTTCGGTCACTAGGCAGGAGTACTTTAATTTTAACACAGTCATCAATGTGTTGAGTTATTGTATTGATTAATGTGAAATCTCATTCTAAAATGTAGATTTTCTTCAATAATCAGCATTAATATGACCGTATTAACGCTGTTTTTAGCCTGAAGAAATCAGATCATATGCCGTTTCTTGTTTCATGTTGCTACAGTTTCAATTTCTGCAGGTAAACAAGGAAAACCGTCACGTGCAGCCCCGATATGATCGATACTGGAAGCAGATCGGATCAATAACATTCACACAGAGGGATTATTAAACGTAATAGTTTCCTACCAGGTGGAAAAGTGGAGTAGATCTCTCCAGGTTTCGGTATTTTTCTTTCTTTTTCTTTTTTTTACAGAGCCGAACTGAGGCGCTGCACCAAAATAGTTTCCCGGCAAATTCGGGGTGCGTTCGATTTATCCGCCCGCCGCCCGCGGACGGCGCGGTGCTACGTTTATACAGACGGAAAAGGATAAAATAAAAGATATGTGGGGATTTGTTGAGGTGATACAGGAGGGGGTGAGTGTCAGGGAGACAGCAGAGCGGAGAACGAGGGGGGAGAAAGAGGAGAACGCATCCGGCGGAGGGAGCGACGGCAGGTTTTCCCAGCGCCCCCCCTGCGTGACGCACTGCGAGCCCCGGCTGGCTGGAGCGCTGCTGCCGCTTTCTCCTTCTCCTCCGCCGCAAACGCCGCTCCGCAGACGCCAGTGAACAACCCAGCAGCGGTAAGGCTAACCCCTAGCCCCCCTCCCTCCCTCCCTCCGCCACTCACACACCGGCCACCGGGCCCCGGGCGGCCCCGCCGCCGGCTGACAGCTCCGCGGCGCCGGCGTGTTAATTCACCGTCTCCCGAGGCTGTATTATTATTAGCCCGTCCAGCCATTTTAGCGCTGTTATTTTTCGGTTTCTCCTCAACCAAAACACTCACCGAAAATATAAAAACTGCATCCGAAAGCTCCGCTCGCGCTCTTTAATTCGGCTGAGGTAGAAAATTGATAAAAGCAGCGGTTGGATCGCACAGCTGGATGGAGTAACTTTCAGGCCTGCATCCGCCGCGTCCGCCGTGAACGGTGTGCCGCAGCGGACAGTCTGTACCCCGGCTAGCTGCGCCGCGGATTCACCTCTAAATCATCCACCGAGTGATATATCTGCACAGCTTCTCAGCCGAATTCTTCGTAGGCTCATCATCTATCGTGCAAATGAGATTTATTTGTCTGCGTCAAGCCGTTTTGTCGATATATGAGGTTTTATTAAATCGCAGTGTTTGATAGTGGGAGTCTGGTTGGGACGAGCACCATGGAGGTCTGAACTGGACGATTAATCGAATCTAACGTGGGTTCTACGATTATATCGAATAATTCCCGATTTATCAATGAATATGTATGTTTTATACATCATCTATTTTACTGACAAGGCTCAAATGAGGTTAAATGTATTTATTGATCACACCTAAATAAAGTAAATGACACTTTTATTGATTGACAACTCTTAAAATCATCAAAAATTACAATTAAAATCGCCAATTTTGGATGAGAAGTTAAT
>NW_021941230.1:4622206-4689706 GCF_902148845.1 Salarias fasciatus | reverse complement strand
AAATACATAGAAAAAAGCTGCAATTTTCACTTGTTCTATTGGCTGTTTTTTATTTTTTTCTTAAGACACTTTTAATTTGAAATAAGTAAAAAAGTTTTCACTTGATCTATTGATGTATTTTTTTCTTACATTAAGATACTTTTACTTTGAAATAAGAAAAAATCAGCAATAGAAGTAGTGAGAACTGTCTTGATTTCAGAGAACTTCTCTTAAATCAAGTCTTTTATTTCGATGAAATATAATCTTTCAGTGAAGTTGTCTTAAATCAAGTAAAATGAGACATTTTCACTCAAAACAAGTTTCAAAAACTTGCTCAGATTATCACTTTTTTACAGTGTAACAGTGTGTGTTCCAGCAGTCCTTCTCGACCCTTTAGAGACGAGAGGAGTCGAATTTCAATGACCTGTCAAGACGTCTTGTGGAAAAGCGGCACCGCCACTGCTGCTTTTACATTCCAGGAGAAAAAAAAATAGATAAAAAACAGCTGAATCCTCCAGAGTGTTGAATATTTAGCGCCTGTCGCTGACATTTTGACGAGTGGAGTCTCTGGAGCGCCGTCTTCCTGCTGACGGACGCCACTTCCTGTCAGGGGACCCACGCCCATATTTGGACGTCGAGGCCTCTGAATGTTTTCACTGCATACATGATATCTCTGATGCTTTTTTTTTCTGGCTCATCTGGATCAATAGATGGGATAATTTTTTGAAGTGGCTCAACCGAGACCCGAGGTGAAATGCTGCCATGACGGCTAGCTAACTAACATTAGCCTCAAAGCCATGCTGTAATGGTTAATAATTTTTTTTTTTTTAATGAAAATTCATATTTTCATGGAGTATACTCTTTAAAAACATCTTGAAAGATTAAATTTCTAGGTGATTAATGCGGTATTTTACCAGTCTGGATAAAGCAAGAGGATAACAGTTACTTTGAGAACAATCTCATGATGTACCATGATGTCATGATGTATCATGATGGATCACGATGTGATGTATCATGATGTCATGATGTTTCACCATGTCACTGTTTATCACGATGGCATGATTGATCATGATGTATCACAGTGTGTCATGATGTCACTGTGTATCAGGATGTATCACAATGTGTCATGTCACTGTATCACGATGTCATGATGTATCACGATGCCATGATTATCACAATGTCATGATGTATCACGATGTGTCATGATGTGTCACTATATTGTGTTGTATCTAGGGATGTGCCAATTTACGATATAATCGCGATTTACGATATTGGACAGCCGAGATTATCATATCATGTCATTTACAAGATATCGTCTGTTTCATCTGGAGACAAGCCCGTTACTGAAACAGCTACTGATCTTACCCAAGGTGTCAAAGCCTCTGCAGCAAAATGTATTACAAACCACCACAAAAGTCCCAGATCCATAGAAAACCACTAAAGTAAGTAATTTTATGCCAGGATGATTAAAACGAGGCATTAACGCGTTCGGCCCGACAGACACTGTACCGCCCCCCTCAGCGCACATCCCAACACAAAACGCAACAGAACCAGAGATCCGTGTGCTCCATCCCAACGTACTGGGCCTCGCGTGAAACTAGAAAACCTGCTCTTTAAGAGACACCAGGCAGAACCTTCTCTGAGCCGACTGCCTCCCGTCAGCGGCAAAACAAACCCAAAACCCATCTTTACATTTCACAGCCAGCGCCTCAGATTGCACGTTTCTCTCACACTTCTTCGCCAAATCTCAAAGCTATTCACACCAAACACAACATGTTTTATTTCCTTACCGTTCTGTGGTCATTTTCCATCTATCCACGCTCTCCTCTGACCAAAACTAACTTCATAATCCTCTGCAGTAGTGACAGCGTGTCACGCGCCTGAATGTTATTGTCGCCATCTTGTGGGCTTGTCGTTAATCTTGGGAGTTTAAATAAAGTTCGCGTCTGGTGAGCGTTCATACGATATGATACACGTGACTGAGGCATCATCCAGCTGGGACACATCTTTTAGCGTAACCGCACGAGCGCCGCCGCCATCTTGGTTCTAAAAGACGCAGCAGTGCGCACCGCAGAGCGAGACACACGCGACACACACAATCAGTGATTGTTTCTGTGATATTTGGCAATTTTTTTATTCTGAAACGTGCACATTTATCTTCATTGTGCGTTTCTACAGCTTATTGCTCATTGTTTTTGTTTTTTTCTTCATGTGTTTACATGTTGCAAAGGGGATTTTTTTTGTTTTCCCTGTCATATAATTGGCTATTTTTGTATTGATTTTATTATTATAAATATATTTCAGTTGGAAACTAAATGCTATGGCTCAGTCATTTATTAAAAAAAGTATTTTATACTGTGCACAATACTGTGCAAAATTATAAGTTTCTGCACAAAAACTGTGCAGAAATGTATGATATAGTGGCTAAATATCAGAGCCAAAGGCTGCATTGCATACAGACTCCTGTAGTGGAAATTAAAAGTATTTTAAAGTCAGATTCCTTTCAAATAAGTTATAAACCTACTTAGTATAGTTTGGCATAGGTTGGTCTCCAAATGGCCAAATGAAGGGTTCTCCTGGTTCTATCCAAACTAAACACTATAAAATCTGTGTGCTTTATGCTGATCTCATAAAAACCTGGTCCAGTTGTAGTCCAGGAGCTGCTGAATGCAGTCAGTGGCAGCTTTATGGCTGCTTCATTGTTATCATGGTGTTTTTCAGTATGGAATCTGGAAAAAAAAAACAGGCGAGGGTAAAAGTTTAATTTTTTCCCTCTACTTTATCAAAATGTGCTCAGGCGTGTTAAAATGCACAGTGTTGTTGACAGATGTTGATGGATTTCACAGTGTTTTTGAGCATTTTCAATAGTATTAAAAGCAACGCGCCAAATATCGTGATAATATCGTGAATCGTGATATTTTGGGCCACCAATATCGTGATATCAAATTTTCATATCGGCACATGCCTAGTTGTATCACAATGTATCGTGATGTCACTGTGTATCACGCTATCATGATGTATCACGATGTCATGATGTATCACAATGTATCATGATGTCACTGTGTATCACGATATCATGATGTATCACGATGTGTCATGATGTGTCACGATGCCTTGATGTGTCACTATACCGTGATGTATCACAATGTCTTGATGTATCACAATGTATCATGATGTCACTGTGTATCAAAATATCATGATGTATCACGATGTCATGATGTATCGCAATGTATCATGATGTCACTGTTTATCATGATATCATGATGTATCACGATGTGTCATGATGTCACTGTGTATCATGATGTCATCATGTATCACGATGTGTCAAGATGTCACTGTGTATCATGATGTCATCATGTATCATATGTCATGATGTCACTGTGTGTCACGATGTCATGATGTATCATAATGTATCATGATGTCAATGTGTATCACGATGTCATGTGTCACGATGTCATGATGTGTCACGAAGTGTCACGATGTCTTAATGTATCACTATGATGTGACATATCACGATGTCATGATGTGTCAGGATCTCATGTATGATGTCATGATGCATCACAATGCCATGATGTATCACGATGTCAATGATGTCACAATGCCGTGATGTATCACAATGTCATGATGTATCACGATGGAACACGATGTCATGTTACATATTTTGATGTCATGATGTATCACGATGTCATGATGTATCACAATGTATCATGATGTCACTGTGTATCACGATATCATGATGTATCACGATGTGTCATGATGTATCACGATGTGTCATGATGTCACTGTGTATCACGATGTGTCATGATGTCACTGTGTATCACGATGTCATGATGTATCACGATGTCATGATGTATCACGATGTGTCATGATGTCACTGTGTGTCACGATGTCATGATGTATCACGATGTGTCATGTGTCACGATGCCTTGATGTGTCACTATACCGTGATGTATCACAATGTCTTGATGTATCACAATGTCACTGTGTATCACGATATCATGATGTATCACGATGTGTCATGATGTCACTGTGTATCATGATGTCATCATGTATCATATGTCATGATGTCACTGTGTATCACGATGTCATGATGTAGCATGATGTATCACGATGTCATGATGTATCATAATGTATCATGATGTCACTGTGTATCACGATGTCATGTGTCACGATGTCATGATGTGTCACATTGTGTCACGATGTCTTAATGTATCACTATGATGTGATATATCACGATGTCATGATGTGTCAGGATCTCATGTATTATGATGTCATGATACATTACGATGTCATGATGCATCACAATACCATGATGCATCACGATGTCAATGATGTCACAATGCCATGATGTATCACAATGTCACAATGTATCACCACGTCATGATGTATCACGATGTCACGATGTATTGTGATGTGTCATGATGTCACTGTGTGTCACGATGTCATGATGTATAACGATGGAACACGATGTCATGTTACATATTTTGATGTCATGATGTATCACTATGTCACTCTATAATGATGTCATGATGTCATGAAATATCGGGATTTTGTAACGCAGCATTGTTTGACCCGCTGGGTGAAGGGCAGTCTGTGTCAGAGGGTTTAATACACCTCTTCTTAAAGTGACAGTTCTGTTCAGTAATACCTTTCAAAATAAAACCACCCCCTCCTCCCTCCTGTCTCCCAGGTTTTCCGTGTTTGCTAGCAGCTCCCCGTTAAGACTCTACCATGAGAATGTCCGACGCCGAAGCCTCCAGGGTCTCCCAGACCCCCGACACTGCGGCGCCGCCGCCCCCCGCCAAAGACAGCGCCGCCGCCGCCGCCAAGCCCGAGGAGCACAGCCCCATCGGGAACAGCAGCGGCAAGACGGACGCTCAGGTAACCACGGCAACACACGATTCTGGGGAGGGGGTTTCTCCTGTCGCCGAGGGAATCCAAGATGGCCGAGATGACTTTCAGATAAACTAATTGATTAGGTCTCCGTGTCGCCGCCGCCGCCGCCACTCTGGGGAAAATCTGCTAATTTACACTGCAAAAAGTCAAAATCCGAGCGAGTTCTTTAAACTTGTTCCGAGTGAAAATGTCTCGTTTTACTAGATTTAAGATAAATTCTCAGAAAAATTTTTCAGCAAAGTAGAAAGACTTTGCTTTAAGAGAAGTTGTCTGGACTCAAGAAAGTTTTCACTTCTTCTGTAGGCAGAGTTTTGTTACTTAAGATGCTTTTACTTTGAATTACAGAAAAAAATTGACAATTTTCACCTTTTCTATTGGCTAATTTTTTTTTTCTTATTGATCGTTTTACTTTGAAAACACAAGAAAGTCTAAAATTTGACTTGTTCTATTGGCAGTTTGTGTTTCTTACATTAAGAGGCTTTTACTTTGAAAAGCAAAGAAATCTCCAATTTTCACTTGTTCTATTGGCTGACTTTTTTTCCCCCTCAAGTTAAAATACTTTTGCGTTGAAATAAGTAAAAAAAAAAAGGTCTACAATTCTCACTTGTTCTATTGGCAGATTTATTTTTTCCTAAATAAGACATTTTGAAATAAAGAAAAATCAACAAATTTCAGTTTTTATTTTGGCAGTTTTTCTTTTTTTAAGACACTTTTGCCTTGAAATAAATAATCAAAATTTCCACTCGGTCTATTGACTATTTTTTTTTTTTAATCTTAAATTAAGATACTTTTACTTTGAAGTAAATAAGCAAAATATAGCGTTTCCACTCTAGAGATGGATACTGTTTTTTTTTTTTACCATATCCGGCGGACGACCTCGCTGACCTCGCCCACTCCAATGGGGGCGGGGTTGGATCTTTTGGGAATGGGGGGGGGGGGGCAAGGTGACTTTGACGCCATCTGCCTGCGGCTCCGTCCGTCCGTCCCGTCCTCTGTGGCGGGACAGGTGCCCGTCCTCGCCCTACTTCTTGCTGACTCCCCCCCCCCCCCCCCCCCCCCCCCCCCCTCCCACACACACACACACACACACACTTATTCCTCTATCCCCCCTCTCGGCATCGTTCGCCCTCATCCCTCCTCCCCCGCTCGCCGCTCAATTAACCGGTGTAGCGGTGCACTCACACTCCTCTGAGGACGAGGGGGGGGGTAACGGGGGGGGGGCGCCTCAGGTCACCAACAGAGGCCCATTTCAATTTTTTTTTTTTCTTTTTTTTTTGTAGGTGTTATTTGGCCCTCGAGCTGAAAGAGGGGAGGGGGAAGGGGGGGGGGGGGGGGGGGGGGGGGCGTCCTTTAGATTTCTAGAGGACAGGTGGGAAGGACATAACCGTGTGTGTGAAAATGTGTGTGTGTGGGGATTAAGGCGGCAGAGGAAGCCGGGTTTCAGTCACTGCCAGGCTTTACTGCTGAGAGGCCGTCTGTTTACACACACACACACACACGCACACACACACGCCCGTCGGTGTGTCTGAAGCGCAGAGGCACTGAGCTGTCTCACAAACACGCATTTACACACACACACACACTCTTCTTGCTTCACATGACAGATGAATGCAGCCTGGCTTTTGTTTCTGCAGTGTGTGTGTGTGTGTGTGTGTGTGTGTGTGTGTGTGTGTGTGTGTGTGCATATTCTGTTCACAAATTCGACCAAAATCATATGATTTCCACTCTGACTTATTTTTTGGGGGGGTTAGTTTTTTTTTTATTTTTTTTTTAACTTCCACAAAATCAATGTTGGCCATTTTTAATTAATTCGATTTTTTTTTTTAATTTTGTTTTTATTTTCCTTCTTCGTCCTCGCTTTTACGGACAGCCGGCGAAGCCCTCCAAGGTACGGCGCCTCTCAGCATGCACGCTGCGTTCAGGCTGCTCCATCATCCATCTACACTGTAAAAAAAATCACAGTCTGAGCAAGTTTTTAAAACTGGTTTTGAGCGAAAATGTCTCATTTTACTGGATTTAAGATAAATTCACTTAAAAATTTTATTCCAGGAAGATAGAAAGACTTGATTTAAGAGAAGTTCTCTGAAATCAAGACAGTTTTACCTTCTTCTATTGGTGGATTTTTTAAATCTAACAGTTTTCAGTAGGTCTGTTAGCTGATTTTTGTTTTTCTTTTATGTTAAATTAAGATACTTTTTCTATGAAAAAAAATAAAACAAGAAGTCACTTGTTCTATTGGCTGATTTTTTTTTATCTTAAATTTTGATACTTTTACTTTGAAAAAGACAAATATTACAATTTTCACTTGTTCTGATGGCTGATGTATTTTATGTTATATTAAGATGCTTTTACTTTGAAAAAACAAAAAATCTACAGTTTTTACTTGTTCTTTTGGATGTTTTTTTTTTTAAAATTAAGGTAATTTTACTTTGAAAGAATTAAAAAAGCCTAAATTTTTCAGTTGTTCTATTGGTGGATTTTTTTGTCTTAAATTAAGATACTTTTACTTTGAAAAAAAGTACACATTTTGCAGATATTTTACCTTATTTAAAAAAAAAATTCACCAACAGAAGAAGGTAAAACTGCCTTGATCCCAGAGAACTTCTCTTAAATCAAGTCTTTCTATCTTTATGAAATATTAAGTGAGATTATCTTAAATCCAGTAAAATGAGACATTTCAAAACAAGTTCACAAAACTTGCTCAGATTTGGAATTTTTTTTTACAGTGCCAACTGCCCATCCATCTGTCTTGACTCTCGCTGCCTTGCTTTTAGGCTGAGTTTTTGGGAGTCGTACCTGTGTTTCCCGCCGATGTCTTGATATGCCCGTCGTGTGAGTGATAGCAGTGTGAAGAAAAACAAAATACATCATCAGCCAGATCCCAGCATCGCTTGCAAGAACGGATTGCGCTCACCTGGCTGCGTTTTTCACCCACTGCAAAAAGTCATGAACTGAGCAAGTTTTTTTGAAACTTATTCTGAGTGAAAATGTCTCGTTTTACTTGAATTGAGATAAAGATGCTTTTACTTTGAAAAAAGTTAAAATACATCTACAATTTCCACTTCTTCTATTGGCTTATTTTTTTTTATCTTGAATTGAGATGCTTTTACTTTGAAAAAAGTTTAAAAAAATCTACAATTTCCACTTGTTCTATTGGCTAATTTTTTTTTTTATCTTGAATTATGCTTTTACTTGAAAAAAGTAAAAAAAAAAAAAAACCCTACAATTTCCACTTATTCTATTGGCTGATTTTTTTAATCTTAAGATGCTTTTACTTTGAAAAAAAATTTAAAAAAATCTACAATATTACTTGTTATATTGGTGGATTTTTTTCTTAAATTAAAATACCTTTACTTTGAAAAAACAAATATACAATTTCCACTTGTTCTGTTAGCTTTTTTTTCTTGAATTAAGATGTTTTTACTTTGAAAAAAAGGAAAACATAAACTACAATTTCCACTTGTTCTATTGGCTGATTTTTTCTTAATTTAAAGATATTTTAACTTTGAAGTAAGTTAAAAAAAAAATCTACAATTTCCACTTGTTCCATTGGCTTATTTTTTATCTTTAATTATGATGCTTTTACTTTGGAAAAAAATAAAAAAAATACAATTTCCACTTATTCTATTGGCTGATTTTTTAAATCTTAAGTTAAGATGCATTCACTTTGAAAAAACAAAAAAATCTACAATTTTACTTGTTCTATTGGTTGATTTTTTTTTAATTAAAAATACTTTTACTTTGAACAAACAACGGAATCTACAATTTTCGCTCATTCTATTGGTACATAGTTTCTTATTTCAAAGTAAAAGCATCTTATAACCTGAGAGAATATGTCTTAAATCAAGTAAAATCAGGCTTTTTCACTCAAAACAAGCTGAAACACTTGCTCAGATTTAGATTTTTTTGTCACGCCGATGATATCTGTCCCAGTGGAGTATTTATATTTTTAAAAGCTGCTCCCTCCGTCCTGTAGTCCAACGCCAGGCTGAAGCTGGTGCGCAGCCTGGCGGTGTGTGAGGAGTCCTTCCCCTGCCTCGTCCCCCAGCCCTCGCCAACACCTCAGGTAAAATATACAAAGTGTTTTTACAATCAGACCTGTGGCAGTTTTAATAATTTGATGGAAGAAATCCACATTTTTAAAAGCTGTTGGGAATGTGTTGGTGTCAAATTACATGTGAGGCGTTTAGGTTATTTCGTTTCCAGTCTTTCTACATGTGAATTTCAAAGGGGTCTGAAAAAAAAAAGATATGGAAACACATTGCGATATTCAGCCACCTGGTATAATATGGATTTTCTTTGTGAAAGGATATAGAGTTTAGAGTATCATGATAGATGTATTGTGATATTGTATCGCGATTAAAATATTGCGATACATATCGTATCGGCAGGTTATAAAGTCTTCATTGTGTTTTCACTATTTAGCATATCACAATATATCCGGATACATTTTGATATATTGTTTTCGCTATATAACGATATATTTTTTGATATCGTATTGTGACCCAAATACGATTCATATCGTATTTTCAGGTGTTCAAGCTTTCATTGTGATTTAACTATTTAGAATATCACGATATGTCATATCGTATCGTGTATTGCATACCGTGATGTATATCGTATTGTCAGACGATAAAGCCTTCATTGTGTTTTCAGTGTTTAAAATATCACGATATATCCTGATATATTGTGATATATCGAGATACCACTATTTGTTTGGGCTTATTGTGATGCATATCATCAGGTGATAGCTTTCATTATGCATTAACTATTTAGAATATCACGATATCACTGTATTGTGATATTTTATCGTCTCCCAAATATGATATATATCGTATCATCAGGTGATAAGGCTTTCATTGTAATTTAACCATTTAGAATCTCACAATATGTCATATCGTCAGACGATAAAGCTTTTGTTTTGATTTAACTGTTGAGAATATCACAATATATCGTGATATCACTATAATGGCAATATGTTTGCTGTGATATTGTTAGGTGACCTAAATACCGTGATGTGTATCGTTAGGTGATAAAGCCTTTGTTGTGCTTTAACCATTTAGAATATCATGATAATCCTGATATATTGCGATATGATATATCACGATATATATCATGATATCGTATTGTCAGGTGTTAAAGCTTTCATTGTGATGTAATCATTTAGAGTGTCACGATATATTGTGCTATATGGTGATATATTGTGAGTGCATATCGCGACCCAAATATCGTGATGTATATCATATCAGATGATGCAGCTTTCATTGTGTTTTAACTATCTAGAGTAGCACAATATCACGATGTACTGCGATATGATAGATTGTGAAACCGTAGCACAACCCAAATATCACGATCTATCATGATATATTGTGACATATTGCGATATCACGAAATATCATTAAGGACCGAAATATCTTGTCGTATATTCTGTTGATAGAGCTTTTCTTGTGATTGAATCTATTAGAATATCACGATATATTGTGATATGTGGCGATATATCGTGATGTATATCACATTGCCAGGTGATAAAGCTTGCATTGCACTTTAACTATTTAGAATATCACTATATGTCCTCATATATTGTGGTATCGTTAAGGAACCAAATATCTTGTGTCGTATTTTCTGATGGAGCTTTGATTTCGATGTTTGATTTAGAATATTACGATATATCCTGATATCACAGTATAAATCGTGATACTGTATCTCGAAACAAATACTCTTAATTATATTGTATTGTCGGATGATAGCGCTGTCATTCTGCTTTAACCATTTAGAATATTGCAATATATCATGCTATATTGTGATATTTTTCAATGATATATCTCGGTACATCATATGTCACAATATATTATGATATATCACAATATATTGATATATCTTGATATATTGTTTCATCTTTTTTTGTGTTGTTGAACACGAGTTTTCAACAAGTATTTTGCTGTTTTTGTAAAAAAACAAAAAAACTGCAATTTCAACATAAAACTCATTTTAACATTACAGTATATATAGTAAAATGCAAAATGTGTCCTTTGACTGTTGCATTATGGGTATTTAAAAAAAAATGCCCAGCATGATGCCAGAAACCCCCGACCCCAGGATTACCTCTCCATTTTCCACTCATTACGGTCTCACACCACACACACACACACACACACACACACACACACACACACACACACACACACACACACCACGTCCTGACAGCTATGATTAAACACCTGCTTGATGAAAACATCAGACATCATCAAAAAGAAACAGCAAAACTGCCACTCTGTCCATTACACGCCGCTCTGCACACACACACACACACACACACACACACACACACACACACACACACACACACACACACACACACACACACACATACACACACACATACACACTTGCAGGTGTGCTACTCCCACGGCAGTCTGGCAGCTTCAGCACTCATGCCGCCGTATTGCCGCCATCAATCACGTCGGGGGAAATTAGGAAATTTGCGCACGTCAGCGCCAGAGCGCCGCTTTCTAATTGAATAGTCCCGGGCGGAGCCCCGCCCCCCTCCTCCCCCCGCCGGCGCCGCCTGACCTTCAGAGAGGAGGTGGAGCGGGAAATAAAAAAAAAAACATGTTAGAGAACAAATTGTATCAATGTAGTGACGTTCAGTTCAATTCAGCTTTATTTATAAAGTGTCAATGGCAGTAGAGTCATTTCTATCGTTTTACCTGCAGAACCAGAGTCAAAAACCTGCAGAACCAGGGTCAGAAACCTGCAGAATCAGGGTCAGAAACCTGCAGAACCAGGGTCAGAAACCCGCAGAACCAGGGTCAGAAACCTGCAGAATCAGGGTCAGAAACCTGCAGAACCAGACTGAGAAACCTGCAGAACCAGGTTTAAAAAAACCTGCAGAACCAGGGTCAGAAACCTGTTGAACCAGGGTCAGAAACCTGCACAGCCAGACTGAGAAACCTACAGAACCAGGGTCAAAAACCTGCAGAACCAGACTGAGAAACCTGCAGAACCAGGTTAAAAAACCTGCAGAACCAGACTGAGAAACCTGCAGAACCAGGGTCAGAAACCTGGAGAACCAGGTTAAAAAACCTACAGAACCAGACTGAAAAACCTGCAGAACCAGGGTCAAAAACCTGCAGAACCAGACTGAGAAACCTGCAGAACCAGGGTCAAAAACTTGCAGAACCAGGTTTAAAAACCTGCAGATCCAATGTCACAAACCTGCAGAACCAGACTCGGTTAAAAACCTTCCGTCATTTTTATTTTTTTATTAATTCTGTCTGGCTGCAGACTGACAGCGCACTCATTATATATTCACAGAACACACACACACACACACACACACACACACACACACACACACACGCTCTCCATCTCCATCTCAGAGTGTTTTCCACTTCCTGGCAGTCTCTATTGGACAGTTAGATTTTGTTTCCACGGCGACGTTTCTAGAAAAAATACATGGTTTCTGGAGGTTTCGTGTTTCCGTGGCAACAATTTGTAAACACTGAGGGAATGAAGCCACACGGAGAACACTGTGCTCCAAACAACAACATGATCCAGAACAGTTGTTGTCATGGCGACTGTCAACTATAAAACTACCTGGACCAGGAGGATCTGGATCGATACTGAGACCAGGACCAGGAGGATCTGAACCAGGACCAGGAGGATCTGGACATATACCAGTAGATTCTAGACCAGGACCAGGAGGATCTTGATCGGGACTGAGATTGGGACCAGGAGAATCTGGACCGATACCAGTACAATCTAGACCAGGACCAGGAGGATCTGGACTGGGACCAGGAGGGTCTGGACCAGTAGTGCCGACACTCTGGTTGAAAACATTGTTACATTTGATCTGCTGAGTATTTTCTAAAAGTTGCACCTCCCTCGGAATATTTTCAAAAAGCTGAATTTCCACAGAATCTGAACGTTTTCTTAAAATTGCGTTTTCATGGAGTCGGGATGTTTTCGTAAAGTTCCAGCTTCATTCTCTTAAAGAAGATGGAGTTGAAACATTTTGAAAAAGTTGCGTTTTCGTCCGTCTCCATGGAGTCAGAGCGTTTTCACTAAGTTCTGTTTTTTTTTTTTTTTTTTTTCCTGGAGATGGAATTGTCATTTTCAAAAAGTTCTGTTGTCAGGCAGTTTTCATAAAGTTCTGTTTCCGTGGGGACAGAGTTGGAACATTTAAAAAAAAAAAGGTGCTTTTTGGTTGTTTCCAGAGTCGGAGCATTTTCACAAAAGTTGCCTTTTCCCCGTTTCTATGGAAACAGTTGCATTTTTTTTTAAGTTGCATTTTCCTCCGTTTCCACAGCGTTGGGATTTCTATAAAGTTCCGTTTGATACATTTCTATAGAATCGGATCGTTTTCATAAAGGTCCGTTTTCATGAATTTGAACCGTTTCCATAAAGTTCTGTTTCCGTCTGTTTCCATGGCGACAGTTTGAGCCTTTTCAAAAAGTTTCATCTTCCTTGTTTCCACAGAGTTGAAGCATTTTTCGAAAAGTTGTTTTCGTCTGATTTCAGTTACAGTCGGGTTGTTTTTCGATGAAGTTGTGTTTCCACTGTTGAATTTTTTTTTTTTTTTTATAAGAAAGTTGCGTTTTCGTCCCGAACCTTTTCAAAAAGTTGCACCATTCATCCATGATAGAAGGATCTAAAAGTGGCGCCTGGTTTCCGCGTCATGTTTTCTCTAACTGCCCCGCAACCCGTCAGCCAATCAGACAGCTGGGATTGAACACTTCCTGTCTGGGGATGACGTCATGGTTCCTGGGAGTGGGCGGGGCTAACAGAGCGGTGTTGTGTGTGTTTTGGGGGTCCAGCAGGATGATGCAGCCTCCCAGCAGCAGGGCGGCGACGGCAGCAGCAGCAGGAAGCCGCTGTCCAGAGGTGAGAGCAGCCTGCAGGGGGCGCTTTGGCTGTTTACAAACCTTTCTTTTTTTCTTTTTCCCCCTTTTTTTTAAATTTTTTTCAGCCACTTTCTTTTTTCCTTTTCTTCTTTCCCCCTTTTTCTTTTATATTTTTTTCTTTTTTCTATTGTATTTTTTCCCCTTTTTCCTCGTCTTCTTTTTTCATCTTTTTAAAAAAAAATGTCTCCAATTTTTCCCTTTTTCTTCTTTGTTGTTTTTTTCTTAAGGCAATTTTTTAATTAATGTTTCCCCCTTTTCTCTTTTAATTCTTTTTTCCTTTTTTCTGTTTGATTTTCCTTAACTTCTTTTTTGTTTTTCATCTTTTTTTTTCCTGTTTTTGTCTCTTCTTTAAATCGTTCTTTTATGAATTTTTCTCTCTATTTCCTTTTTGTTAAATGTATTTTTCCCTTTTTTCATTTTTTCCATTAATTCCTTTGTTTTTTTCCTTGATTTTTCCTTTTTTCTCTCTTCTCTTAATGTTTTTCTTTATTCTTCTCTTTATTCCCTGTTTATAATGTTCTCTTTTTATATTTTTCCCGATTTCCTTTTTTTCCCTTAATTTTCCCTTTTTTTTCTTTCCTTTAAATCTTTTTTTCTTATTTTTTCTCTTTAGTCCCTGTTTGTTTAATTTTCCTCTTTTTTCTTATTTATTTTCTCCTTTATTTCTCTTTTCAGTCCTTCCCCCCTTTATTTTCATGTCAACAGAATAACCAAACCACAAAACACTTCTTAATCAACTGCATTTGTAGGATGTGCAGAAAACACTTGTTTAAAGATGTGTATGTGTGTGTGTGCGTGTGTGTGTGCAGACTCCAGTCAGGACTACACGGACTCCACGGGCATCGACCTGCACGAGTTCCTGGTCAACACGCTGAAGGGCAACCCCAGGTGAGCGCCATGCTGGGAAACACGAGGCCCCTGGGCCCAAAAGTGGCCGCCAGCAGAATCTTATTTTCAATAAAATCGTAAAAAAAAAACAAAAAAACATGAATTTTGCACACTTTTAGACTCAAACTTGGATATTAGCGCTGCTATGAAAGCTTAGCTACCTCGCTATCAAGCCCCGTAACTCCCATAATGCATTGCACTGAAGTTTTTTTTTGCAAAGATGAATTTTAGCTGATTTTAGCTAGCAAACAATGCTAATCGCTACTTTGCCAAACTTGGCTACATCAGTATGAGTAAATATTCTAATGAGATAACAGTACTAACCCTAACCCTTTGTTGCCATGGTAACAAATGCTGTTTTTTGGGGAAACATGAGGCCTGTGGGCCCAAAAATGGCCGCAAAGAGAATCAAATCTTCATTAAAATTGTAAAATCTTAAAATTTAACACATTTTTGAGACTCAAATTGAGATATCCATGCTGACATGAAAGCTTAGCTACCTCGCCATAAAGCTAGCCTCCAAGCATAGAGACTCCCATAATGCATTGCACTGTATTTTACTCCAGAATGTTAAAATTTAAAGGTTATTTTACAAACCCGACCCAATCAAGATGAGTTTTTCCAAGTTTTTTTGCTTGCTAATCACTATTTAAACACCTCTGTTGCCATGGTGATGGAGCCTCTGACTCCCTTGTCTCCAGGGACCGAGTCCTGCTGCTGAAGCTGGAGCAGGACATCCTGGACTTCATCAGCAATAACGAGTGAGCTCAAACCATTATTCAGTCTTTGAATCTTTTTGTGTTTTTTTTTTTTTTTTTTATTTAAAAAACAACTTTCTGTTTTTTAAATTTTGTTATCAAGTGCTTTTTTTTATTTTATTTCTATCTTGTTAATGTTTCCATGTTTTTTTTATTAAAAAAATGTTAATTTATTTTTTAAGCATGTCTTTTTGATTTTTTTTTCTGGTTTTTTTTAATATTTTAAATGTTTTTACTTGTTTGTAACTTTTTATTTATTAATTTATTTTATTAAAAAGTGTTTTGTGTTGAATTATTTTATTTTTGTTTTTAATGTTTCAATGTTTTTAATTAGTTGATAGAAATGTTTTGCATGTTTTTGTTTTTTTATTTTTGTATTTCATTAATTTATTTTAAATTTAAACAATTGTTTTGTTTATTTTTTAATAATTTGTTTATTTTTTTTCATTTTTCTGATTTTTTAAATATTTGTAATGTTTTTACTTGTTTTTAACTTTTTAATTTATTTAATGAAAAAATGTTTTATGTATTTAATTGTTTATTTTTGTTTTTTTCATTTTTCCAATTTTTTATATGTTTAAAATGTTTTTATTACATGTTTTAATATTTTATTTCCAAAAAATTTTTTTCAAAATATTTGTTTCTTTTTTGTTTTGTTTTTTTAGTTTTTAAATTATATTTTAAATGTTTCAATTTTTTTATTGTATTACTTTATTCTTTAAATGTTTTTTAATTAGAAAAAAAAAATATATATGTTTTTAAATTTTATTTCTAATGTCTATTTTGGTCATTCCCCCAGCAGCCAGAGGCGGCGCTTCCCTCCCATGACGTCGTACCACCGCATGCTGCTGCACCGCGTGGCCGCCTACTTCGGCATGGAGCACAACGTGGACCCCAGCGGCAAGGCGGTGGTCATCAACAAGACCAGCAGCACCAGGATGTCCGTAACACCCCCAACCCCCCCTCCTCCCTCCTCCCCCCTCCCCACCTCCTCCTCCACTAAGCCCCGCCCCCTTTCTTTCCTTCCTCCTCCTCCAGACCGGACCAGAAGTTCTCGGATCACGTCCAGGACGACTCCCAGCAGCGCTACATCCTCAAGCGGGACGACTCCGGCTGCCAGCGCCACGACGACGCCACGGTAACACGCCCCTCCCGAACCGACGCCGTCGCCCCCGACGATCCGGCGGCCCTCACCGTGTGTGTGTGTGTGTGTGTGTGTGTGTGTGTGTGTGTCAGATCCGGATGCGTCTGAAAGCTGACAGGAGGAGCAAGTCGATGGAGGAGCGGGAGGAGGAGTACCAGCGGGCCCGGGAAAGGATCTTCGCCCACGATGTGAGCAGAGAGTGTGTGTCTGTATGTGTGTGTAATTTTTTTTTTCCGTTCATGTGCAATTTTCTCCGATCAGCTGACGCGACGTCAGCATCCAGGCAGGAAGGGTTTGAGAGGGATTGACTGTTGTGCTGTTTTTTTACGCCCACAGGGGTCCGATCACTTCCTGCTGGACAGAAGGTGAGGAGCGCCGCCTTAACCGGCGTCTGATTGGCCAAAGGAAATTTTTATTTATTTTTTTTCTTTGTATATATATTTTTTTTTCTTTTTTAAGTCATGGTTTTTCTTATCTATTTTTCCTTTTTCATTTTTTTATAATTTTATTTTCATGAATTTTTATTTTTTTTCTTCATCTGCTATTTTTTTGTTTTAATTGTATTTTTCATTTATTTATTTTATGTATAGATTTTATTTTATTTTCATTTATTTTCTATTTTTTTTAATTAATTCTCCATTTTTTAATTCTTTTTATTTTTATTTTTTTTCATTTTTTGTTCTATTGATAGATTTTATTTTTCTTTAATTCGATCTCTAGTATTTTTATTTTTTTATTTTTATTTTCTCATTTATTTTTTTAATTCATTTATATACATTGATTTTTTTCTTCATGCTTTATTTTTTATTTTGTTTTTTTTGTTTATATTTAATTTTTTTTCCATCCTGTAGATTTTTTTATTTTTAATGTTTTTTTATATATATTTAGTTTTTTTGTTTTTTATTTATTTTTTTATTTTCTTTAATTTAAAGCCTTTACATGGCATTGCATGTCACGCTGTGGCTTTTCCAGCAAATCGTCGACTCCTTTAAACACTTCCTCCTCCTCTTCCTCAGCACTCAGGATGAAGACGCTCGCCTGAACAGCCAGCAGAGGCGCCAAATGTTCAGGTGGGTTCAGATCTCCGCCCGACTAACAAAAATATTGGAAAAAAAAATCCCATAAAAATAGTTTTATTTCTTACTAGATTTCATGTTAAATTCAAAATTACGTAAAAATACATTTTGATATTAGCTTAATTTCATCTAAAATGGTCTAATGTTTCATATTTTTGTCCATTATTTAATACAGATTTGTGTCTAGCAGCGTTGAAAAGTGTTAAAATCACAAATTTGATCAAAACAAATTGAAAAACTCAATTTTTCACCACTTTGCTTTTGAGGGGACTCAGTGTACCCCCTAGCGGCGCAAGCTGGTATTGCAACACTAATAACTTTATTAGATTAAAGGATAAAACAGCAAAAAATCATGACCGTTGTAGATTGCATCAAAAAGACTAGAAAGTCGGTCTTGTGATCAAGCGGTTGCTGGTTCGATTCTCACAGAGGACAGGTCAATAATGTGGATCTTGACCTTTGACCCCATTTTAATAATTAACGGCCAAAATCTGCAAATACAAAAACTTTAGCTACATTTTGAATTTTGTAAACACTCTAAATGCAAATTTTTGTAACTTTTTGGATATAAATCTGTTCATCTTAACAGTTTTTGTGCTTTTTTAGTAATTATTTACTGTTTTTTACAAAATATTTCCTGTGATTGTGAATTAATAATGGAAAAAATCTGCAAATATGTTGATTTCAAACTGCATTTTTAAGGGTTTTAAACATTCTAAATGCAGATTTTTGTAACTTTTTTTTTACAAAAACCTTTTAATATTTCCAGCTTTTGTTGTCTTTTTTTCGCAATTTTTCACATAAAAAAACTTTTTTTCAATCGTTTGATTGTCTCCAATTAATTGGGAAAATATGCATATATTTTAATAATATAATTTTTTTTAACATTCTAAACGCAGGTTTTTGTAACTTTTGTCATATAAATCTATTAATCGTATTAGTTTTTTGTGTTTTATGTCGCAATTATTCACATAATTGAATGATTTTCCATTATTATTGGGGAAAATTTGCAAAAATATTGATTTTAAACGACATTTTGTGCTTTTTAAACATTCTAAGTGCAGATTTTATATATAAACCTGTTAATTTTAACAGTTTTCGTGGATTTTTTTTGATCAATTATTCACATAAATCTTCATATTTACTATGATTGTGAACAATTATTGCAGAAATTATGTAAATATCTAATTATGTAACTGTATTTTGAGGGTTTTAAACATTCAGAATGTAGATTTTTGGAACATTTTTATGTAAATCTGTTCATCTAAAGAATTTTTCTGTGCATTTTTCATTATTATTCACATATAATTGTAACTATTTCATCGATATTTCCTCATATTTCCCGTGATTTTCATTAATTAATGGGAAAAAATCTGCAAATGTGTTCATTTGAAACTGCTTTTTGAGTTTTTAAACATTCTAATTGCAGACTTTTGTAGCTTTTTTTAATAAAAATCTGTTAATATTGATAGTTTTTGTGCTTTTATTTAGCAATCGTTCACATAAATCTTCATATCTACTTTGATTTTCAACAATTATTGAGAAAAATCTGCAAAAATGCTAATTTTGAACTGCCTTTAAAACATTCTAAATGCAGATTTTTGTAACTTTTTCTTTACAAAAACCTTTTAATATTTCCAGCTTTTGTTGTCTTTTTTTTCGCAATTTTTCACATAAAATAACTTTTTTTCAATCGTTTATGATTGTCTCCAATTAATTGGGAAAATATGCATATATTTTAATATATAATATAATTTTTTTTAACATTCTAAACGCAGGTTTTTGTAACTTTTGTCATATAAATCTATTAATCGTATTAGTTTTTTGTGTTTTATGTCGCAATTATTCACATAATTGAATGATTTTCCATTATTATTGGGGAAAATTTGCAAAAATATTGATTTTAAACGACATTTTGTGCTTTTTAAACATTCTAAGTGCAGATTTTATATATAAACCTGTTAATTTTAACAGTTTTCGTGGATTTTTTTGATCAATTATTCACATAAATCTTCATATTTACTATGATTGTGAACAATTATTGCAGAAATTATGTAAATATCTAATTATTTAACTGTATTTTGAGGGTTTTAAACATTCAGAATGTAGAATTTTGGAACATTTTTATCTAAATCTGTTCATCCAAAGAATTTTTTTGTGTATTTTTCATTATTATTCACATATTATTGTAACTATTTCATCGATATTTCCTCATATTTCCCGTGATTTTCATTAATTAATGGGAAAAAATCTGCAAATGTGTTCATTTGAAACTGCTTTTTGAGTTTTTAAACATTCTAGTTGCAGACTTTTGTAGCGTTTTTTAATAAAAATCTTTTTTTAGCAATCGTTCACATAAATCTTCATATCTACTTTGATTTTCAATAATTATTGAGAAAAATCTACAAAAATGCTAATTTTGAACTGCCTTTAAAACCTTCTAAATGTAGATTTTTGTAACTTTTTAAATATAAATATGTTCATCTTGAGTTTTTTTTTTGCTTTTTTTGCAATTTTTTTATATAATTGTAACTATTTTATCAGGATTTCATCATATCTTCGATGATTTTTATTAATTAATGGGGAAAATATGCAAATTTGATCATTTTAAGCCACATTTTTTAGCTTTTTAAACATTCTAAATGCAGATTTTTGTAATTATTTGCTATTATTTACTAAATATTTGTGATATTTATTAATTATTGGGGGAAAATCTGCAAAAATGTTGATTTTAAAGTGCATTTCTAGAAGTTTTAAACCTTCTAAAAGTGTCTCCGTCCTCCTCCTCCTCCTCCCCAGGCTGCGGTCGGGCCGGTCGGGCGCCAGCCGCCACAGCAGCTCGGAGACGGACTCGGTCACGGCGGCGGCGGTCACGGCGGCGGGGGGGCGGGGCTTCGGCGAGCCGCGGCCGTGGAGCAGCACCGACAGCTCGGACAGCTGCCAGCAGCCGCCCCATCGGCCCCCCCGGCCCGCCTTCACCAAGGCCCGCAGCTTCAGCGGCCTGGCCCGCGGCGACAGCACGGCCAGCAGCGCCGGGCGCCTCTCCAAGACCGGTTGGTAACCGCGGCAACCGCGTTCCGCTTTCATCGCTCGGCCCACGCGACGGGCTTTTCCATCCTGGCAGGTCTCAGTTGAATCAAAGGCAGAACTCGGTCTGAAAACAGTAATAAAATCAAAGAAAAAAATAATTTTCACAATTTATAGATGAGGGAGGTTCAACGTTAGGCCCGTGGCCAAAAACCGGGCCGCAACAGAGTCGAATCCGGCCGAACCTTTGAGCAGTTTTTTTTTTTTTTTTTTGGAGCAAATTTGAGACCCAAATCAGTAATCAATTGAAAGGAAAACTCTAGTTCAACCGATTCATAGATCAGGGGTGCTCAACGTAAGGCCTGTGGCCCAAATCAGGGCCGCAAGAAGGTCCAATTGGGCTGAACCATCAGTTTATTTTTTTTTTTCGTTCTGTCTTTTTTGAGAAATTTGAGTCCCAAATCAGTTATAAAGTCAAAGAACAACTCCAGTTTAACTGGTTCATAGATCAGGGGTGTTCAGTGCACGGCCTGTGGGCCAAATCAGGGCCGCAAGAGGGTTAAATCCGGCCAAACTTTTAAGTATTTTTTTTTTTTTTTTTTTTGGGGGGGGGGGCTACAAAATTAAGACCCAAATCAATAATTAAGTCCAAGATAAACTCTAGTTTAACAAATTCAACATCACGGGTTTTTTTTTTTTTTTTTTTGGTGGGGGGGGGAGGGGGGCAAATTTGAGATTTAAATCAGTATTAAAGTGAAAGAATAACTCTAATTGAACTGATTCAGAGGTTAGGGGTGCCCAACATAAGGCCCATGGGCCAAATCTGGGCCACAAGAAGCTGAAATTGGACAAAACCATCAAGCCAAATTATTTTTGAGCAAATTTGAGACCCACATCAGTAATAAAGCCAAAGAAAAACTGCAGTTTAACTGATTCATAGCTTAGGGGTGTCCACCATAAGGCTCGCAGTCCAAAACCGGTCCCCAAGATTGCCCACAAAGGCCAAACCATCAAGCAATATTTTTTTCTTTCTTTATTTTTTTTTTTAAGCAAATTTGAGACCTGAGCCCAGATAGCAGTGATGAACATGGGCAATTGGGGTGTAAAAACACCCAGAATACCCATAATGCAACTGTTAAAATTTATATTTTTAATAAAATGTATATGTTATGTTGGCAGTTGAAGCTAAGCTAATCATGCTAGCATAATTATTTGCTTTATTAATGAAAAATATGTAAATATGAATAAAAATCACAATGTTTAGTTACTGTGTAATAAATGAGATCATTGGAATTAACGCCTCTCTGTCGCCGCCCTTCAGGTTCGGAGTCATGCAGCAGCGTGGGCTCCTCCTCCAGCTCGCTGTCCCGCCCCCAGCTGCCCCTCCTCCCGGCCCCTGCCCCTCCTCCTCTCTCCTCGCAACCCGACACTACCGCCAAGAGCGCCGCCGTCGTACCGCCTCCGCCGCCAGCGCCGGCAGACGTGGCGAGCTACTTCCTGCTGCCGCTGGACGCCTCAGGGATCCCCCCCGGCAGCGTACTGATCCACCCACACACAGGTACATTCGATTCCCCCTTAAGCCCCGCCCCCCTTTCGCCGTCGGCGAATCATCACTGCTTCTTTTTTCGACAGGCAAGCCTTTCCTCCACCCGGATGCCGTCATGTACGGCGCCGCCACCAGGGTCCCACAGCAGGGGAAAGCCACGGCCAATCAGCTCCACTCACAGGTCAGGCCACACCCCTTTGTTAACACTCACTTCCTGGTTCCAACTGTCATTCTAGCAATGTACCGCTAAGCCCTGCCCCCTTTTTGGATAACGTTTATTCACTTCCTGGTTCTAACTAATTCTAACAATGTACTGCTAAGCCCCGCCCCTTTTAAGATAACATTTATTCACTTCCTGGTTCTAACTGTCATTCTAGCAATGTACCGCTAAGCCCCGCCCCTTTTTGAATCACATTTATTCACTTCCTGGTTCCAACTGTCATTCTAACCATGTACCGCTAAGCCCCGCCCCCTTTTTGGATTACATTTATTCACTTCCTGGTTCCGTTATTCTGTCGATGTACCACTGAGCCCCGCCCCCCCTTTTGGATGACATTTATTCACTTCCTGGTTCTGTCATTGGCTGTGTTCGAAACCGCATACTGTCTACTACATCCTTACATACTCATACTATCCATCCTGCATCCTGCTTACTCAGTCCATCAAACAGTATGCGAAGCGTTTACACTACAGCATACTACATAATAACCCACAATGCATTGCACTTCTTCCATGAGCAGAAATCGATCTGCTAAAGCTGATTTCACTTTAGCTCTAAACTCGTCAAATGTATAACTTCATCGAGATTTTTTTTTAAAATTAGGCGACAAAGTGGTGGTTTAGAGCCCGAGTGTGTCGTTTATTTGTCCGAATACCAGCCGTTTAGGATTTGTTCGGACGAATTCGGCGAAATTCAAGCCAGCCGCAGTGAGCAACGCACTTCCGGTTATTTTCACCAAAATAAACCACCCCTTTCCCTTTCTCATGCAAAAAAACCTCAGTGATAAATCTGTGCTTTTACTTTGAAAACAAGAAGGCAATCTTTCAGCAATATATGTCGCTTAACATCGCCGTTTGGACCGGTGTCCCGTTAACGGACCACTTATTATGCCAATTATGATGCTTTACCGACGGAGAGTTTTTTCGGCTCTTCAACAAAGATCGGCTCGCCGTCTTCGGTACATCATGGTCGCTTTCAGCATGGACTAGTTCTCAGATGTAAGGGTTTTTTTTTTGTTTTGTTTTTTTTTTAATTACTATTTTTAATCATTGTCAATCCAATCAGAAATCTCGTAACATAACATACCTACGAGCACAAACAATGGAGGGAAGATTAAATCTAGAACCATACTCAGCTTGCTAAATGTACATCATGAAGAAACAGTCATTGTGAACTGAATAAAGTTTATTCAAATGTCCGTCGCGTTGCATCTTGGGCAATTTCAGTATGAGTAGTGAACACACGATGTATACTCAACATTTCTGGCGAATGCAGTATGCATCCGGGAACTTCTCGCATACTCAAAATCGCATACTGCCAGTGTAAACACACTGCATACTCAATAAGTTAGCTTGAGTAGTAGGTAAGTATGCAGTTTCGAACACAGCCATTCTCTCGATGTACCGCTAAGCCCCGCCCCTTTTTGGATAACATTTATTCACTTCCTGGTTCAGTCATTCTAACAATGTACCGCTAAGCCCTGCCCCTTTTGGACAACATTTATTCACTTCCTGTTTGTAACTAATTCCAATGATACACCGCTAAGTCCCGCCCCCTTTCGGATAACATTTAACCATATATAGAAATAAGTAAATATTATTATTGTGTTATTTTATGTTGTTTACATTTTTTCTGGTTGTGTTTTTTTGTCCAATTCTAGAATTTTCCATTGAATTTATTTTTAAAAAATTCTAAATAATCCTGGGAAGCATTTTTTTTTCAAAGAATTTTTTTTCTTTTTTTTTTTTATAGAAATTCACACTCAGGTTTGTTTTGTTTTTTTTTGAGTTCTCCAAAAGCGGGCGGGGCTTCGTCGTTACTCCCTCCATTCTCACTTTGTCCTTCTTGCCCGTCTCTCCTTTCCCTCCCCAGCAGACCTGTCCTCCTGTCCAGCCGTCCTCAGATCACCCAGCGGCCTCCTGTCCTCTTCCTCCTCCTCCTCTTCCCCCCTCTCAGTTCCTGCCCGTCTGTCCTAACCAGCAGTTCACTGTGGTACACAACCTTACTTCTTTTTCTCCCTTTTTACCTTCCTCTTCTTCTCCTCCATCATCATCCTTCCATCTCCCGTCACACCTGGATCATTAGCAAATCAGTCTACAGATATGGATCTATAAAAACTAAAAAAGAGTTTCCACACGGCTGAGACACACACAGTAAATCACAACAGTCCCGTTAGCTTTATGCTAACTTCTATGGGAAAACCCATTGACACGCTAACAGTTAGCACAATAGTTGTAGAATGTGTTGGGAAAAGAATTACACTGAGCAACAGTTTATAGAAGATAGTCGGGACTAATGTGATGTCATGCATACACTGTATATAAAAGATGGGCGGAGCTAATGACACGGTCGTAGAAACTAGTGACACAGACCAGAACATGGAGCTTTATGTGTTTATTTACTCTCTGAAAATCAGCATTTTGAATGGGTTCTAATGAGAAACCAACACCATCGCCCCCTGCTGGAATCTCCCCAGTATTACAGCTTTCCTTGCACTCCACCACTCTCTGAAGGTGTTTCCAGCTCCCGCCTCATAAGTAGACCACGCTTCCACTTGACCTCATTTCTGACCCGGTTTGAGCAGAAAGTCGACTAATTACGCCGGCGGAAAGTTTTTCCATTAATAATTAATCCGTCAGCAGATGTTGGATTTGAATAATCCATGACTGTTACGGAAAAAAAAAAAACCGCCGCAGCTTTTCCAACAAACACACCAGCAGGGACTGACCGCTCGCCACACGCCGCCGTCTGGGGCCGCCGCTGATCTGAGATCTGAGATCTCCAGTTATAGATCACAACTCCAGGGAGGTCCAGAAGTTTTAAAAAGTAGAGCTACTCTCTATAACTGTTGTGAAAATGACCTTTTTTTAAAATTTGACCTGAAAAATGGCTCGACTGATGTAGCTTTGATGCTAATGCTAGGTAGCTAGCAAGGTAGCTAGCTGTCTCTTCAAAAAGGACGGTTTTTGAAAATTCTAGCTGATAATTTTATTAAACCAGTGTGATTTACTGATAAAGACTAACAGTGTTTATCAGCATAAGTGTTTTAAAAAGTTGCACCGGCACAGATTTGAAAATTTTTTGAAAAGTGATGGGGTTTTTTTTCCCCATTCATACAGAGTTGGAGCATTTTTTTTTTTTGAAAAATTGGTTTGTTTCTTTACCCCTCGTTTCCATGGAGACAAAGCATTTTCTAATAGTTGCATTTCCTCCCGTTTACAATGAGATGGAGTCGGCGTGTTTTCAGAAAGTTGCTTTGTTTCCAATGAGATGGAGGCGGAGCCTTCTTCAAAAAGTTGTGTTTTTCCCCATTGCCATGGAGTAGTAACGTTTTCAAAAAGTTGCATTTTTTGCCGGTTCCATGGTGATGAAGTCAGAGCATTTCATAAAGTTGTGTTTCAGCTGTTTGCTTTTAGATGAAGTTTGAGTTTTATCAAAAAGTTGCCTTTTTTCACTGTTTCCATGGAGATGGAGTTTGAGTTTTTTCATGAAGTTGCTTTGTTTCCATGGAGATGAAGTTGGGTGTTTGGTTTTTTTAAGGTTCTTTTGGAGTTTCCATGGAGAAGTAACATTTTAAAGAAGTTGCATTTTTCACCGTTTGCATGGTGATGAAGTCAGAGCATTTCATAAAGTTGTGTTTTTAGTTGTTTGCTTTTAGATGACGTTTGAGTTTATTCAAAAAGTTGCTTTTTTCACTGTTTCCATGGAGATGGAGTTGCATGTTTGTTTTTTGTTTGTTTTTTTTGTTTTTTTCCGTTTCCAAGGAGTAGTGGCGTTTTCATAAAGTTGCATTTTTCGTCGTTTCCATGGAGTAATAACGTTTTCGGAAAGTTGCTTTTTTCATCGTTTCCGTGGATTAGTAGCATATCCAAAACCTTGGTTTTTACTGTTTAAATGGAATCAGATCCTTTTCAAAAAGTTGCGTTTTCAGCACTTTAATCATGCAAATGAACACCAAAAAACATGACCAGTTCCCTCCTACTTTCAACATCTTGAACCAAGATAATCCTTCTAATATCTTGATCCAGGTTCTGACTGTCTTGTTTTTATTTGTTTGTTGTTTTGTTTCCTTTTTTAACAAAGGATGTTTTTATATTTCAGCCCGACGCCCTCAACGCCCAATTCAGTCACATGACCCTGACGCAGCATCCGCCCAATGACAGCGTGGCGCCCCCTGATGGCCGCCACCACAACCTCTCCGTCTACCACCCCCACCACTCCCCCTCGCCCGTGGTTCTCCAGGGCGCCACCCAGCAGCAGCAGCAGCAGCAGGTGGCTGGATACGTGGTCACCGGCCCTTCGGGGGGCCACCCGGCGGGGGTCCTGCAGGGCCAGAGCCACGCCTACTCGAGCCCCGCCCCCTCTGGCTCCGCCCACCCAGCGTTCCCCCAGCTGGCCTTCATCCAGCAGCCCGTCCAGCAGGTACAAATCCACTTCAACGCTCATTTCTCTGATTTTATTTTTTTTCCTCCAGTCCTTGAACGCATCGTGTGTTTTCCAGATATCTACATGCTACTGCTCATCAGCACATCAGCAGCAACAGCAGTACTACCGCCCCCTGCTGCCCTACAACTGCCCCAACCTGCCCCAGCAACAAGGTACAGTCTATGTCTGTATATCTAGAATCACATAGACTCTTATATAAAAGAGTGTATCGTCTGCATATCGGCAAATCTCAAATACTGAAATGCTTCCAAACACAATTCCACTTTCTTTTTTTAATCATGATTAAAATCCACTGTTTAAGACTAACAGTGTTGACCAGCCAACAGCATGTTTTGTAAAAGTTGCACCGGCACAGATTTAGACCTTTTTCAAAAAAATGCCCCGCCTTCGTTTCCATGGAGACGCAGTTAAGTAGTTGGATTTCCTCACATTTCTATGAAGATAGAGTCCAAGTGTTTTCAAAACGTTGCTATTTTTGTGACTTATTTGAGACTCTTAAAGGTGCATTAAGGAGTTTGCATGTTTTAAGCGAAACAACGGCCCCTGCAGGCCTTGACTGTCACTGCAGCTTAGTGAAACGCTCGTGCCTGTGGCTTGCGTCCATGTACCCATGTACGTGCACGGAAGAGGGGAACTATGTATATATATATATATATATATATATATATATATAGTTAAATAGACTGATATATAAATCAGTGTGTCGTCTGCGTATCATCAAATCTCAGCTGCCGTAATGCTTCCAAACACATTTCAAAGTTTTATTTATTTATTTATTTTTAATAAGATCCACAGTGTTGAGGTTCCCGACGGCGACACGCGGCCTCGGCGTTTCATCACATCAGACTTGTTAAACTCCGCCGCCGTCCAGCGAAGGACGAATATTGAATATTTCTCGCCGTTTTGTTTGTTTCTTCACGAGTTCAGAGTCAGCCGCTAGATTATTCTGCTTCTTTTTTTTTTTTTTTTTCTTTTTTTCCCTCCTCCTCTCACACCGCAGGAGTTGGGATTGTTAGCTCTCACACACACACACACACACACACACACAAACACACACACTCACACTGCGGCACTATTCTGTCATCCGCCTGCGAATGTCTCCTCCCCGCTGGGGGGAACCGAGGGAATCGACAGCGGACAAATGAAGCTGACCTACAAAGGCGGAAAAAAAAAGACGGCAATTATTTCTCCGGGAAAAAATAAAAAAAATGACTCCGGTGTTTCGTTTCCGGCTCCAGTTTCCGCATTAATTAAGGAAGGCACACTGGAAAGAGGTGTGTGTGTGTGTGTGTGTGTGTGTGTGTGTGTGTGTGTGTGTGTATATATATATAAGTGTGTGTTTCCCCCACCTTGCATCACACATTCATTCATTCATTCCAAGGGAGCGGATTGTAAAGGTCAAAGGTCACGCTTATTAGAAGGTCACATCACAATTTCAAGGCAATTTTTTGGCCTCAATAGGTTCAAATAAAATGCTGGAAAAGTTGAGAAATGTTGGGGATTGAAGCTGCTGGAGGAGGAAGAAAATATTTAAATGGAGGAAGTGGAAGGAGAGGAAGTGGAAGAAGTTAAAGTTTTTTTCAGCTTGTTTTGAGTGAAAATGTCTCATTTTACTTGATTTAATATACATTCACTGAAAGATTATATTTCATCAAGATAGAAAGAGTTGATTTAAGAGAAGTTCTCTGAAATCAAGACAGTTTTACCTTCTTGTATTGGTGGATTTTTTTTTTTTTTTTTTACTTTTTTCAAAGTAAAATGATTTTAATTCAAGAAAAATAATCTGCTAATAGAACAAGTGAAAACTAGGTTTTTTTTTTAAACTATTTCAAAGTATTTTAATTTAAGAAAAATATTCTGGCATTAAAACAAATGAAAACTGTAGATTTGTTTTACTTATTTCAAAGTAAGCCTGTCTTAATTAAAAAAAAAAAACGGCTAATCGAACAAGTACAAATAAGTAAAACAAATCCAGTTTTCACTTGTTTTATTGGCAGATTATTTTTCTGAAATGAAGATACTTTTAATTTGAAATAAGTAAATTTCCATCAATAGAAGAAGTGAAAACTGTCTTGATTCCAGAGCACTTCTCTTAAATCAAGTCTTTCTATCTTGATGAAATGTAATTTTTAACTAAATTTATTTTAAATAAAGTAAAATGAAACATTTTTACTCAGAACGAGTTTCAAAAACTTGGTGAGTTTATGAATTTTGAGGTGTAGCATAGGATCATGAAGATGGACGACGGAATCGACTTGAAAAACTGTATAAACACATCATCCTTGTGGTGTAAAATTGAAATAGAGAATTAAAGATCACAACCACCCCGCCCTAGCAACCGTTGCTAAGGAGATCTGAAAAATCAGTAAAATCTCAACTTAAAATTCGATAAGCTGATTTTCAGAGTTGTCGAATCGCATCTCAGGAAAGTGGGGCACCGATTGAAACAGGGCCGTCGGTCAGTCGTCCAGAGGTCCGATCCGGTGGGGTGGGGGGGGGGTGGACAAGGCCAGCCGGAGCTCCGGGAGGCGGGATGCGGGGCCGGGACGCTGTCTGAGAGGCCTCTAAGAATCTCACAGTGAACCGGTCTCTTTTTCAGCCCCTCACTCTCCCCGAGGAGGTCGCAGTCCGGACATTCAGAGGTAAAAAACCAAGGCATTTAGAAACGGATGAAATTCAGAGGCAAAAAAACAATGCATTTGAGAGGAAGCTGGGGGAATTTGGAGGTGAAAACCAAGGCATTGAGAGGAACCAAGGAAAAATAGGAGGTAAAAACCAAGGCATTGAGAGGAAGCGGGGGAAATTAAGAGGTAAAAACCAAGGCATTGAGAGGAAGCGGGGGAAATTAAGAGGTTAAAACCAAGGCATTGAGAGGAAGCGGGGGAAATTAAGAGGTAAAAACCAAGGCATTGAGAGGAAGCGGGGGAAATTAAGAGGTAAAAACCAAGGCATTGAGAGGAAGCGGGGGAAATTCGGAGGTAAAAACCAAGGCATTGAGAGGAAGCGGGGGAAATTGGAGGTAAAAACCAAGGCATTGGTAAAAAACCAAGGCATTGAGAGGAAGCTGGGGAAATTAAGAGGTGAAAACCAAGGCATTGAGAGGAAGCGGGGGAAATTTGGAGGTAAAAACCAAGGCATTGAGAGGAAGCGGGGGAAATTGGAGGTAAAAACCAAGGCATTGGTAAAAAAAAAACCAAGGCATTGAGAGGAAGCGGGGGAATTGGAGGTAAAAACCAAGGCATTGGTAAAAAACCAAGGCATTGAGAGGAAGCGGGGGAAATTCGGAGGTAAAAACCAAGGCATTGAGAGGAAGCGGGGGGAATTGGAGGTAAAAACCAAGGCATTGGTAAAAAACCAAGGCATTGAGAGGAAGTGGGGGTAATTTGGAGGTAAAAACCAAAGCATTGAGAGGAAGTGGGGGAAAGTCGGAGGTTAAAACCAAGGCATTGAGAGGAAGCGGGGGAAATTCGGAGGTAAAAACCAAGGCATTGGTAAAAAACCAAGGCATTGAGAGGAAGTGGTGGAAAGTCGGAGGTAAAAACTAAACCATTGAGAGGCAGCAGGGAAGGTCATCTCTCGTCTCGCCGCAATTTCTTCCCTCCCCAGGGCGGTGGACTCTCAAGATACCTCCGATACCTTGACTTTTAGAAAGACGCTGATGTTGTGCCTCTTGTTGTCCCGCCGCAGTGCACCAGGCCGTGATGCCGACCCTGGCGTCTGGCTACCAGCCGGCGCCCGGCCTCTCCCTCGCCGGCAACCAGCAAAGCAATACGGGCAACCAGATGCAAGGCATGATGGTCCAATACCCCCCGATGCAGCCGTACCAGGTACCGCCTCGGACCAATGCCGCCGCTGCCATCGTCATGGCTACGTCAGGGTTCTGACGGGTGTTCTTCATCCCGGCAGCAGGTCTCCGTCCCCCAGCAGACCTACCAGCAGCCAGTAATGGTGTCCTGCCAGCCAGGAGGGGGCGCCGTGCAGCCCTGCTACAGCCTGCTGCCCCCGAACCAGCACGCCACCATGAGGTACTGTTTGGGACAGATGGGCGGAGCTAACGTGACATCATCCATAGACTGCATATAAAAATGGGCAGAGCTAACGTGACATCATCCATAGACTGTATATAAAAGATGGGCGGAGCTAATGTGACGTCAGCCATAGACTGTATATAAAAGGTGGGCGGAGCTAAATCTGTTGAAAACCAGCTTGATTCCACTCAGATTTCTTGTTTCCCTCCTCCTCCTCAGCTCCACGGTGAGCTTCCTCCCTCCCTCCATGATGGATCAGCTCCAGTTCCCCCAGCCTCCGCCGCCCTGCGTCTCCCAGCAGCACCCGGGGCAGCAGTACGCAGGTGGGAGCAACGACATCATCCTCACCGCATCGCACGCCGAATTACATTTACTCTCTGATCTTTCTTATGAAAAAACACGAAAAGAAAGAAAGAGCAAGTTTCTGGAGTTTCACTTAGTGATGTGCAGATGAAGCTTCACGAACCGTTGTTTATTTTCTGAAGCCACTAGGTGGCACTCTTTGTTCTAACACAGAGGCTTTAGGACTTACAATAAAGTGAGCTCTGAATCATTTCTTGAACAGGCAGCACCATCTAGTGGCTTCAGAAAGTAAAGACAGTGGTTCATGATCAAGATCAATTCAAGACAAAGACCATTAAGCCGCCAGGACCAAGTTAAGACCAAGACAAGACTGAGTCCAGGACCGTGATTTTTAGGGGGCCGAATGAAAACCAAGACCAGGGCATCTCGAGACGGAGCCAAGTCTTTTAGAGGCCGTTCTTTTCAAATCTGCTCTCAGGAACCAAAACTTGCACCGTTTCAAATCCGGACTCGGACCAGCAGCGTCTGAGATTTCTGGACGAGGTTCAGTCTTTTCTAATCTCAAACCTGGTGATGAGCAGATGAAGCTTCATGAACCACTGTCTTTATTTTCTCAATCCATTAGATGGTGCTATTTGTTCAAGAAATGTTTGAGAGCTCACTTCATTGCCAGTATTCCAGTTTTTGTCTTAGAACCAAGCGCGCCATCTAGTGGCTTCAGAAAATAAAGACAGTGGTTCATGAAGCTTCGTCTGCACACCACTAGTTTAACCTGGTTCTCAGGCTTATTTAATCTGGATTAGTTAAGTCCAGAACGTCTGCTGTCTTGTACTGATGTGTGTGTTTATTTGTGTGTTTCAGGCCTGTTGGCCCCTCCCCCCGGTGGCATTGGCGGCGGCATGCTGATGCTGCAGATGACCTCGGCCCCCGGCCCCGCCCCCCAGCAGCAGCAGCAGCCCCGCCCCCTCTCCCCCTGCCAGAGGAAGCCGCCGGGCCGCCACCTCCAGCGGGCCCCGGACCTCCTGCGGCCTCCGCCGCCGGACCCCGCCCAGGTACTGACGGCCAGCGGCGGCGCCCGGAGTGGCCCCTGAAATTCAAGGCGGAACGCTACATCTAAGTGTGTGTGTGTGTGTGTGTGTGTGTGTGTGTGTGTGTGTGTGTGTAGAGCAGCCCGCCGTCGCCCGGCAACAAGGGCGTCCTCCCCGTCATGGCGCCCCTCCCCCACCCTACAGCCTTCTGCCACAGTGGACAAGGTGTGTATCTCACACACGCACGCACGCTCAGTCTTGTATTTCTATCCTTGTGGGGACCTTCCATTGACTCCCATTCATGTCTAGCCCCTAACCCTGACCCTTACCCTAACCCTAACCCACACAACAACAAAGCCTAACCCTAAAGAAATGTTTTTGCACTTTTACTTTTTTCAGTAACAACAACATGGTCAAGAAAACACTGTTTCTCCTACTTAGGACCGGAAAAAGGTCCCCACAAGGCACGTCGTTCCACGTTTTGCTATCCTTGTGGGGACATTTGGCCCCAACAAGGATAGAAATACGAGAACGCACACACACACACACACACACACACACTCACACTGACGGTGTGTGTGTGTGTATCCAGGTGAGCCTCACCTCTCCTTCCTGGGTCAGCCGCTGCAGCTCAAGCCCTCCGTCCACGCCGCGCACGTGGTGGCCAAGCACCAGGTAGCGCACGCACGCACACACACACACACACACACACACACGTACATGCACACAGCATTGTTTTGAAACAGTTAAAATTGCAGATTTTTGAAAACGTCAGCCCAGGTGGAAGTTGTTGAAAACACTTCGACGCCGTCTCGGCAGAATTCTGGGGGAAGCACTCGGTTTCCATGGAAACGGGGAAAAGGCAACTTTTTTTTTTGAATGCTTTGAATCTGTCTCGGCTGAATAGGAGGGGTGCAACTTTTGGAAAGCGCTCTGTCTCCATGGAATGGGGGGGGGGGAATGCAACTTTAGGAAGCACTCGGTTTCCATGGAAACGGTGAAAGTCAACTTTTTTTGTAATGCTCTGAATCTGTCTCCGCGGAATGGGCTGGGAAACGCAACTTTAGGAAAGTTGTGTTTCTGTGGAAATGAGGGAAATGCCCCATCTCCTCTGAAAATGCAACTTTTTAAAAGCACTCCGTCTCCGTGGAAACGAGGGGAAAATGTAACTTACTAAACACTCTGTCTCGGTGGCAACGGGGAAAATGCTGCTTTTCGAAAAAAAAAAAAAAAAAGGGCTACTTTTCAAAAGCGCTCCATCTCTTTGGAAAATGCAACTTTTTGAAAGCGCTCCATCTTAGTGAAAAACAAATAAACAATTCAGCTGGTTGAAAACTGTCTATCTTTGTGAAGATGGGGGAAAAAAACTGAACTTTTTGAAAGCACTCCATCGCCACGGAAACAGGAGGAAAACGCAACTTATTGAAAACCCCATCTCCATGGCAACAGAGCGTAGCTCACAGTGTTGTTACTCCGTAGAGTCGTAGCCTCTCATGCTGACCTCGTCACTTTTGAGTTTTTTGGCCGTTTCCATGGAAACGGACATCGTTGCCAAAGGAAACATTTCATTTTCACTCGGAACATTTTTTATGTCAACAGTTCCTTATCCTTCTCCTTCTCTAATCTTTTGTTTTGTTTTGTTTTGTTTGTTTTTTTTTCCCAGGGTGCACTGGGGGTGTGGCGGAGCGGCCCCGGGAAGAAGTCCGGCAGGAAGCCTCTGTCCTCACATCTCAGCGTACGTCCAAATGTTCCCCCCCGTAAACAGCACCCTGCTTTTTTATTTATTATTTCTTTATTTTTGTCTCATTGTGTGAAAATCTGCTTGAGGAAGAAATAAATAAATAAACAAACAAACAGCTCCTCCCTGTTTGTGGCTGTAAGCAGAATAAAGAACCGACGGGGCAAAAATGCACACCTGCCGCCAGGAAAGTGCTGATTGTTTCCTAAAGTGCGATGCGCTTGTTTGTTTATTTATTTTCCAGGTGCGTTTGTCAGGGAGGGAGATGTTAGCGTAGTGATTCTTCTTCTGTGGTGGTTCGGCTCAGCGGGGGGATTCTCACACCCCGTGTGTGTGTGTGTGTGTGTGTGTGTGTGTGTGTGTGTGTGTGTGTGTGTGTGTGTGTGTGTGTGTGTGTGTGTGTGTGTGTGTGTGTGTGTGTGTGTGTGTGTGTGTGTGTGTGTGTGTGTGTGTGTGTCTCAACAGTGAGACTCCGGCGCCGGACCCTCAGGGTGGCGGAGGCGGCCGAATCAAACGCACCTGCTGGACTCCAGACTCCACAAACCTACTTTTTTTTATTTTAATTTTTTTTTTAATTTTAAATATTTCTTTCTTTTTTTTTTTTATTCTTTTCAGGTTCAACCGAATTGGGGGGAATGAGCACCAAATTCCCAGTTTGCTGCTGAGCTCGGCTCCCACTTTTTTTTTTTTTTGTTTCTTTTTTATTTCTTTTCTTTTTATTAATTTGCTGTTCTGGAGAGTTCTTTCACCATCACACACACCTTTTTTGTTTTTTAACGGAAGGATTTTTTTTTCCATGGAGTGTTTTTAGTTCTTATGTAAAGAACCTGGTGAGAGATGTACTACCTGAATTATTTAAATAGAATTTAATAAAAATAATAATAAAAAAAATCACCGTTAAACACAGTGAATGTTGCTTTTGCACTGAAGTGATTGATAAGTTTGATCGGTATGGAGACAGCCTGGTTTGGTTTTTTTTTTTTCCTTTTTATTTTATTTTTTTTACTTTTATCTTTTTTCTCCTGCTCCCTGTAAAGCCCTGTTTGTTGCACTCGGCCAGGCCGCTTTGTTTTATATCTTAAATTAATAAAAACAAATGTTTATATGCAACAAAAAGCGCTGCTGTGTTTTTATTAATTCTTGGTGGAACAGCGACGCTCGGCGGCCAGGCGGCGTCACTGCAGGCCAGTAGTAAACAAACCGGGTTTGAAAGTGAAAGTGAAAGTTCAGCTGGTAACCGCGGGAAACGGAGTGTGTGTGTTTTACAGGCGTGGTAAACACGTCCATATTTATCGTTCTCCCGTCTCCGCGCGGGTGATTTTTTTTCAAACCCTGTCCGCCATCATGGAGCGGGACCCGGACCCGGACCCGGACCGGACCGTGGTGGTGTCCGGCGTCCCCGTGCGCGTCCTCCCCGCCGGCAGGACCGCGGACAAGCTGATCATCCACTTCCAGAGCCGGCGGAGGAGCCACGGCGGGGACGTGTCGTGGGTCACGTTCCCCACCAGCATGGAGGGCGTCGCGTTCGTCACCTTCGACCGACCTGAAGGTACAGAAACCCGGGGTTTTCCTCTGGAATCCCACGCGCCAGACTCCATTCAAAATCTGCGGGATTTTAACTTCAAATGTTGATTCTGACCTCGAACTTGTGTTTTCTGGCCTAAAATTACTACATTTCGTCTCACTAAAACCTAAATAAGTATTCGGCTTGCATCATTTAAAACTTTCCACGATGCTGCCACGTTTTTATTTTTGGAAAAAAAACCTCTCAGTTCTGGGGTATTGGAAGTATTGGTGACGTCATGCCATTAGTTCCGCCCACTACCGTTCAAATAATCCTCACTCCAGCAGTTTTCTGGCTTTACAACTTTATTATCCCCCAAATTTGATTAGTTTTTATTATTACAGCTTAACCACAGCATCCTTTGGATTTATATCTTCATTGATCATTGAATAAATTGTAAAACTAAATGAAAACTTGACTGAATTGTAAGATTTGTTCCCAATAAAACATAATTTCAGCCTCCAGTGGATGTTTCTGGTCCCTGTGTTGTTATATGGTTTTTCCACCAGAGATTCCTCATTTCACACTGTAATCAGTTGTCATGGCGACCGATCGCACCCCCTGCGAGTCGAGGCGTTGTTTGGATGTGTTGGATTTACTGTACAGCCACATAATGAACTTTCCCTCAGACGCAGCGAGGGTGGTGAAGAAGGACCAGCAGGTCATGACGGATGCTGTTTTCCCCCAAGACTTCCCTCTGACCGTGTTCCCCTTCAGCACCGACGTGAGTACGAAACCCGGTCGCGCATCCAATCACCACATCTTCGGCGTTTGTAGAAGAGATTTCTTCTTATTATTCCTTCTCCAGGTGTATTTCTACGTCTCGTCGGCCAGAGTCGACCTCTCGTCTCTGGACGGCGACCAGCCGGTGCTGCTGGAGGACCTTAGCTCCGCCCACCGCTCGCTCAGGTTCCGAATGCTCCCCTGCCAGACGGCGGCCATCGTGGAGGGGCCCCTCGCTGCCGTCCGGGCCCTCGGGGCCGACCTGCTCCTCCGCCGGGCCCCCGGGCGCCCCAACCCGACGGTACCCAATCGCCTGAAGGTACCCTCAAAAACTGAGAGATCCTCAGAGCCCGGCGGCAGGTTGGAGAGTCCAAACCTGGCGGGCTCTCAGTTCTTGACGCTGACAGTTTCCGGCGGGAATCTACCTGCCATGACCTACTGGGACAGTTTTGAAAAAAAAGACAAGCTCAAAACCTCCGCCGGATCTAGAACTGAGTCGATCGGCCGGCAGGTGGTCGGCGAGGAGTGCCATCCAGGACTCGTACCGTCCTTCGCCGACCTGAACCTGAATGGCGAGAAAGACATCAACGCCAAATCGTTGAAGGGTCCGATCGGCGCCGATTTGTCGTCCAAAGACCCAGACTGCCGGAGGGACGTCTGGCTCGACCTGCACACCTTCCGCTATGTCCAGAAGTTCTTCCCCGACGAATTGGACGGTTGCCTGGACGACGCCACGGCAACCGTCGGGTACCTGGAAGACTCGGACCTAGTGCTGGTCTCCCTGACGGACCAAGCCGCCGTAAAACTCCAGGACCTGATGCTGTCCTGGCAGTCGCTGCTGAGCGTCTACCACGTAGACGGCGGCAAGACGGCAGCGGCGGCGGACGGCGGGCGGAAACTGGAGCGGATCTGCCAAGATCTGAGCTCCGCGGTCGATATGGTTCTCTACCAAGTTAAAGGTTCTCGTGTTAAAATCATCGGGCCGCCGGTGTTCAGCGGCCCGTTCTACAGGAAGCTGAAGGCCAGGATTGAAGGAACTTCATTGAAGGTGTAGTTCAGACTGTGACCACCAGGTGGAGGCGTTGCGCCTTTTATAAAAACCTGCAAATATGCTGTGAAATTCATGTCTTTCCTCCTGTTTCCTGTTAGAATCTGCCTCCCAGTGATCCCTTGTTTTTCACATTAAAAGACTTTCCAGTCTTGTTTTTCAGATTGAGTTTCCAGTCTTCATGTCTGCGTTTTGTTAACGAGAAGAATTTTTCAGAGCAGCCGGCGCAACTTTTAATTCACTTTCTTGCACCTTAATTACCAAAAAAACCCCACAAAATAAATGGAAAATAAAACATAAAATACATAAAATTGACCACAGAGACCTTAAAAACACTATAGAAGTGCAAAGATAGTCCACTAAGAGATGTAATATTCACAAAAACAGGGAGAAACTGGAGACACAAAGATATCAAATATAAAAAAAAAATAAATGCATAAATCAGTATATATAATACATTTTATTTGTTGAAATTATTTTTCTATATTCTGTATTATTTATTATTTATTTCAATAATTTCAAAGTGCTACGAAGCAGGAGAAGTGAGAATAATAAAGAAAAAAAAACTAAAAAATTAATTACAAAAATACAATGTCTCTTAAAGCAAGGGCAGGAATTCAAGACAATATTAGATAGATGTAATATAGCCCCAAGAAGACAAGGTGAGATGCATTATGAGCCTTAAATTAGAATAAGGTAAAAAAAAAAAGAAACTGCTAAGAAATAATCCTAAATTGATATGAATGTACAAAAATTTGAGAAACAGCCATAAAGATGCAGTTTTCTTAAATATGAAAGACATATTCACAACATCATGTAATAAAATTGACAGGATAAGAAGAAAAATTGCATTAAACTGTTGCTCAGATTCAAATAAAAACTAAATCAACATAACTGGACATTAAACTGCTTAAAAAGATTTCGATAATTAGATTCAAAGGTAAAACGTCAAGAAAATGTCACAACAGTTTAAAGTTGATGGTCGTAATTTTAAAAAATGACCTTTACACTGCAAGAAGTCCAAATCTGACCAAGTTTTTAAACTTTTTTTGAGTGAAAATGTCTCATTTTACTTGAAACTCCCTTGAAAATTATGTTTCATTGAGAAAAAAAATTTAAGAGAAGTACTTTTAAATTTTCAATTATTCTATTTGCAGATTCCCCCCTAAATTGAGTTACTTTTACTTTGAAATAATTAAAAGAAAAATCACCAATAAAAGAAGTGAAAACTCTCTTGGTTTTTATTTTTCTGAAATATAATTTTTAAGTGAATTTATCTAAAATCCAGTAAAGTGAGACATTTTTACTCAAGTTTAAAAAACTTGCTCAGATTAAGAACTTGTTGCAGTGTAATGTCAGTATCCAGAGTGGTGTGAGTCCCAGTCCGTCCAACAGGGGGCGGCGTGGTGCCTTGAGTTCAGGCAGTTTACTGAGGCCGGCTTCAGCGGGCGGAGCGCCGATTGGCCGACAAACAATGTCGGCTGGACGCCCCATTATGCGCACACACACACACACACACACACGCACACACACACACACACACACACACACACACACGAGGGGAGGATTATTCATGAGCTCGTCGCTCCGCAGCCTCGCTAATTGATTCATTATGTTGAAGAAAAAAAAAAGATAGAAGTAAAACGAACACAGACAAACACAGACGATGGCTCCTGTTTCCATGGTAACGAGCTGGAGGTGGAGGAATGGAAACATCCAGGAGGATGGAGGAGGAATCGGACGAGCTGATCGGCGGGGTCAGAGGGCGCTGCCGTCAAGCCCCGCCCCCCTCGTTATGCATGAGTGGAGGATGACTTTCCTGATGGAGGTCAAAAAGAAAGAAAGACGAGTGTTTTTCTCTCAAGGACGCTTCAGGTACGTTTGGGAATAGATCAGGGAGCAGAGCCGTCGGTCTGCGCTCCGGTTTTTAGGAAGTAAAAAGGATTTATTGATTAAAACAAAGAAGCAGGGAAGCAATAGAATAATGACACACAGGATGCTTGTGCAAATGGAGCCAAAATGGACACCAAAAAGGCACGGAATGGCTACAGTTCGCGCTAAATGGCTAGAAAGAAAGAAATTATCTACTTTATCACAGAAAAGAGTAAAAAAAAAACCTGCTAAAATTTTGAATCAACTACAGAAATATTAGTGCAATTAGAGCCAAAATGGCTGCTAGAAAGGCACAGAATGGCGACAGATAGCGCTAAATGGCTAAAAAGAAAAAAATTATCTACTCAAAGAAACAAACAAGTAGACCAAAACATACATAACTACAAAGATACTAATTGAACTAAAGACAAGTTAGTGCAAATTGAGCCAAAATGGCCGTCAAAAAGGCACGGAATGGCTACGATTAGTCGATTAGTGCTGAATGGCTAACAAAGAACACATTTCTAGTAATACAGAAAAGATTAAAAGAAAAACCCGTGTAAAAGGAGCCAAAATGGTCGCCGAAAAGGCACGGAATGGCTACAGTTAGCGCTAAATGGCTAAGAAGTAACAGAAATGATCTACTTTATCACAGAAAAGAGTAAAAACAAAACTGCTAAAATTTTGAATCAACTCCTGACATATTAGTGCAATTAGAGCCAAAATGGCCGCCCAAAAGGCACAGAATGGCTACAAATTGTGCTGCATAGCTAAAAAGAAACACAAATGTTCTACCTTCACACAGAAAAAGAGTAAACAGACAAAGCCACAAATACTTCAAGTCAATTACGGATATTTTAGTCCAAATGGAGCCAAAATGGCCACCAAAAAGGCACATAATGGCTACCAATGGCACTTAATGGCTGAAAAGAAACAATTTATCAACTCTAAGAGTTAAAAAAAAGGTCCACAAACCGACAAAACCACAAAGATACTAAATGAACTGCAGACATTTTCGTGCAAATAGAGCCAAAATGGCCGCCAAAAACACAAGTCATGGCAAATGGCACTGAACAGCTAAAAAGAAACACATTATCTACTCTAACACAGAAAAACAAAACAAACTGCAAAACCATTTCAATTCAGCTACAGATATATTAATGCAAATAGAGCCAAAATGGCCACCAAAGAGGCACGGAATGGCCACAATTAGTGCTAAATGGCTAAAAAGAAACGCTTTACCTCCTGTAAACTCAGAAAAGGGTAAAAAAAAAAAAAAAACCCCACAAAAGTACAAAGATTTCAAATCAACTACAGACATATTAGTGACATTACAGCCAAAATGGCCACCAAAAAGGCACTGAATGGCTAAAACAAAACAAATTATCTACTCAAATAGACAAACAAGTCCACAAACGTACAAAAATAGGAAATGAACTGCAGACACAATAGTGCAAGTAGAGCCAAGATGGCCGCCAAGAATGCAGGTGTTGACTACAAATAGTGCCAAAATGGCTAAAAAGAAACACATTATCTCATGTAACAGAAAAAAGAGAAAACTGCAAAGACTTCAAATAAACTATCTTAGAGCAAACATGGCCGCCAATAATGACATAAATGATCAACTTCAACTCAGAAGAGTAAAAGAACTGAGAAAACTACAACGATACTAAGCGGACTACACCCATATCAGTGCAAATAGAGCCAAAATGGCCACCAGAAAAGGCACAGAATGGTTACAAATCACCACAGACACAAAAAATAAGAAAGTAACGCAAAAAAGAAGATAGATTAAAGCAGAGAACTAAAAAAAAATGCAAAAAAATCAACTTTAGACACGAAATGTCCAGTAACTCAACAACAGGAAGTGACTAAAATAAGAGAATACCGTCAAAATAAAAGGGCGTAAACAGAAACGTGTGTGTGTGTAGTGGGGGAGGGTCACGTTCAGGTACACACTGGTGTCAGGGGTCAGAGGTCGCGCAGACCAAACCGCTCCATCATTTCTTGAGCGGAGTGAGAGAGTGATGGATTGCTCTCTGCCGTGTGTGTGTGTGTGTGTGTGTGTGTCACAAATTACATCTTGATGACTCTCTTTACAGATCATCACCCCGACCAGGAGGAAGGAAGCCAGGAGGGATGAGACTCCTCCCCCTTTTATCCTCCTCCTCCTCCTCTTCCTCCTCCTCCTCCTCCTCTTCACTGGAGCAGGAAATGGTTTTTCAGTTAATCTGAGAACATGTGACCCGTGGCATGAGAGCGGCTCGACGCCCCCGTTGCATTCTGGGAACGTGACGGATGGTCGCCGTGGGAAACCGACTGAACCCGTTAATTCAGCCTGCCACCGCGACTGGCGTTCAGAAGTTTTAAAAATGAAACGGGAAGCATTTTGTCGTGTTTTGGGGCTCAGTTCTTACGGCGGGGGTGAGAGGCAATGAGAAGGCAACTTTCTGAAAATGGCTCCCGAGGCGGAACTTTCTGAGAATGCGACAAATCCATATCTATTTAAACTTGGTGCAAAATGCAACTTTTTGAAAACGTTCCACCTCCGTCTCCATGGAAACAAGTTAAAAATGACACATTTTGAAAATGTTCCAAATCCATGTCCATGGAAACTGTGTTAAACTCGACTTTTCTACGACTCTTCTCTCCATTTCCTCTGCACACATTTGTGTGGCTTCGTTACACTAACAAACAACAGCACACCCTCTAGTGGCGTAACTTGAAAATTACATCGTTTTCAAAACCTTGCCGTGAAAAAGTGAAACTTCTCTGAAACGAAAACGCAGAAATGACGTAGTTTGAAACGTTGTGTAAACACAGTGCTTCACGTCATTATTCTCTGAAGCCACTAGATGGTGCTGTCTGTTCAAGAAATATTTGAGGACTCGCTTAGTTATCAGTCCTCCAGCATCTATCTTAGAACCATGAGTGCCATCTAGTGGCCGCAGGACATAAAGACGGTGCTCCATATTTTCAGATTTTGAGTTGGAGTGACACATCTTAGCGGAGAAAGCATCATTTTGGTTCTCAGGTTTTTAAAGACGAAAGGCTTCATTCACGTCTGGATTTCACCTCCGTCGCCCGACGGAGACTCCAGACACCGGCCAGCGGTGTGATTAGTGTCTCTGTGCATCGTCGGGGTCATCGGGGTCATTCCCACCCGTACCTCCACGTGTCCGGCGGGTCCAGAAATAGACCTGATGATTCAGATTAGTGTGAAAGCGCCTGGAGGGTTTAACGGCCCGGGACGCTTTTTAAAAAGGCGAAGCAGCGATCACGGCTTCCACCGGCGGCGGAGGTAGAGCCTGTGACCTGGTGAGGGGTCAGACTCGGTCGTGTTCAGGGGGAATCGAACCGTTTTGTCTGGTTTTGGCTTCATTCGTCCAACAAGACGATCAGACGCTCTATTCCCATTTTTTTCTTCTTTTCAATTTTTTGTTTTTTTTCTTTACAAAAAAATCGCCCTACCCTTGTTTTATTCATTTTTTTAATTAACGTTAGTTTTTCTTTTTTTTTCTTGTTCGCTCCTTTTTTTCCCATTTTTTCTTTTTGAAATTCTTGCTTTAAATTATTTTATCTTTTTTTCATTTTGTTCTTAAACTTGAATCTTTCTTTATTTTTAAATTTTTCTTTTGTCCTTTTTCCCCTCATTTTTCTTTACTTTTACTTTGTCTTTTTTCTCTTTTATTTGTTTTTTTTATCCTCTTAAATTTTTCCTGAACAAATATACTGTACAGGTTTTATTTTTTTTTATTTATTTATTTATTTATTTATTTATTTATTTATTTATTTATTTATTTATTTTTATTTATTCATTTATTAACACATTTGTTGCTATTTCCACCCTCGCTTTTAGCAAATTTATTTTTATTTTTTATTTTTGTCCTCTTAAAATTTTCCTGGACAAATATACTGTACTTGCAAGTTTCAGTTTTTTTATTTACTTATTTATTTTTAAAATTTTTTTAAATTGATTTTTCTTTTTCGTTATATTCATTTTTCTACCAAATGTTTGGCTATCCTCCCCCTTTTTTTTCTTTTTAGCAAAACCAGCTTTTCTTTTATTATTATTATTATTATTTTCAAATTTGGTTCTGCAGACCCCTGAGTGCTTCTTTGCATGTCATATTTGTTTTCTTCTCAATAATCCAGGATTTCAAACACATGCATGTGAAACTGAAAACATCTTTTCCTTTCAGCGTCTTCTCGGACTCGTCCAGGAAAGCGAGCCCCACGCCGACTCCATTAGTATTTAACGTCTTCTGGAAACATCAGCGAAAAAAAACGAAAAAGCTGCTCAGAGCGTCGGCCTGCTTCATAAAACTCTGATCAAAGACATTCCTGGAATAACGTCTGCATCTGGACACACTTACTGGAGGTTATGGGAGAGTAGGACTGGAAACGGGGGAACAACGGGGGGGGTGGACGAGGGAAAACGGGGGGTACATGGAGGAGAAATGGGGGGATAGCGGGGAAAACGAGGGAAAACGGGTGGAAAACGGGGGTGACAACAGGGGTATATGGGAGGAACAGGGGGAGGAAAAGGAAAGAAAATTGGGGAAACTGGCAAGAAAACGAGGACAACGAGGGGGACAGCAGGGGGAAAATGGGGGGGTTGGGGAGAAATGGGGGGGGGTTGGGGGGAAATGGAGGGATAACGGGGGTAAAACGAGGGAGAAATGGGGGGTAATGATGGAGAAATGGGGGGAAAACGAGAGGAAACGGGGGAACAATGGGGGTAATTGGGAGGAACACCGGGACGAAACAGAGGGAAAATTGGGGAAAATACGGGAAAAACAAGGGGCCAGCGGGGGGGGGGGGGGGGGGGGGGGGGCAAATGATGGAAACATAGGGGGGAATGGCGAAAAATGGGAGGGTTGAACAGGGGGATGAGGGAAAACAGGGAGAAATGGGGGGAAATGGAGGAGAAATGGGGGGACAGTGGGGGAAAACGGGGGTAAATGGGAGGAATGGGGGGAGGAAACGGAAACTGGGGTAGAACGAGGGGGAAGTGGGGGACAGCAGGGGGGAAAATGGGGGAGAAGCTGGGGGGGACAGCGGGTATAAATGGGAACATAGGGGGGAGGGAATGGAGGGAAAATTGGGGAAACCGGCAGGAAAACGAGGGGGACGGCGGGGGGATAATGGGGGAGGAGGGGGTGGAAATGGGGAGAAATGGGGCGAAAATGAGGGTAAATGGGGGGGGACAATGGGGGTAAATGGGAGGAACACAGGGAGGAAACAGAGGGAAAATTGGGGAAAACGGGGGGGGGGGGGCAAATGATAGAAAAATGGGGGGAATGGAGAAAAATGGGAGGGTAAACAGGGGCAACGAGGGAAAACTGGGAGAAATGGGGGGAATGGTGGAGAAATGGGGGGAAAATGGGGGTGACATCGGGAGTAAATGGAAGGAACAGGGGGGAGAAAACTGAGGGAAACTGGGGTAGAACGAGGGGGAAGTGGGGGAGAAACTGGGGGGACAGCGGGTATAAATGGGAGGAATGGGGGGAGGAAACGGAGGGAAAATGGGGAAAATGGCAAGAAAATGGGGAAAATTGGGGGGAAATGATGGAGAAATGGGGGGAAATGGGGGAAACGGAGGGATAATGGGGTAAAACGAGGGGGAAATGGGGGGACAGCGGGGGGTGAATGGTGGGACAGTGGGTGGAAAATGGGGGAAAATGGAGAGGACAGTGGGGGGTGGGGGGGAAAAGGGTGGCCTTGGTCTTGGTCTTGGTCTTGGGATGATCTGGTCTTGGTCTTGCACCCTTAAAGAATTGTGCTCAGGAAGCTTCATAGGATGTGGGTCAAACCAGGGGAGATCATGGCAGGAATCCAGAATCAACATTACTACATTGATACATTGTTCCTAGAGTGTTACATTGTAATTACATTGTTATTACACTGTTATTACACTATTTTGACACTTATTAGACTCACTGCTTTGTCTTACATTCACCATGTCTCTGTGGTCATTTACCATCCCACACTCCACACGTTTCCCCCCGTCAGTCACCCATCTTCTCCGCTCCTCATTTCAGGAAACAGTCTTAGCAGCTGGGAGGAAGTGGTTTTTGTCAACATGGCTGGAGCCCAGCCTTCCTCCTCCTCCTCCTCCTCCTCCTTCTCTAGCCAGGCAGAGGAGGAGGAGGTGTGATGGTGTCAGCATCTGTGCTTTCATCTGAGAAAACCTCTCCGGGCTGCGATGCGGTGGTGGCGGCGGGTTTCGGTTCTGGGACTCGGGAGGTTTGGAGCGGCGCCACGCCGCCTTTGATCTGCCGCAGTGGCCTGAGGTGTGTGAGAAGGTGGAGGTGTGTGAAATGTAATTCAGCACATTAAAAAAAAAAACCAAGGACACACATGAATACACAGCTTTAATGAGATTATGTGCTAGAAGAAAAAATTGTTGCAAGACTGAGGAATTTACATTTAGCAGCATGAAATTGAATCTTATGCGCTAAAATGATATAAATTCAAATAATCTACGAAATTATGACTGTTTTAATACATTTTAAAGAGTTTTTTTAAAATGTTTGCCTCCCAAATATTTTCTAACTATAGTCATGTGTTTCGTCTTGCAGTTCAAGTTTTTACCCCTAGGTGGTGCACTGAGTCACAGGGATGGTTAATTGCAGTTTTTTTTAATTTTATACTTTTTTTTAACTATACCTTTTTTTTGCTTTATTTTTCTTTTTTGCTCATTTTTTCCCATTTTTTTCTTTTTACAATTCTTTTTTAGACCTTTTTCCATTTTCTGCTTAAAGTTCTTCCACATCTTTCTTTTTAAAGTTTTGTTGTCTTTTTTCTCTCATTTTTCTTTACTTTTCCTTTATCTTATTTTTGTCTCTTTTTTTATTATTTTGTCCCCTTATTTTTTTTTCCAGGACAAATACAATGTACTAGAAAGCTTTATTTTTATTTATTTACTTATTTTTAATTTTTTTCAATTTCTTTTTTTTTTTTTTGTATTCACTTTTTAACACATTTTTGGCTATCCCTCCCTCTTTTTTTGTTCTTTTTAGCAAAGTTATTTTTATTTTTTTTATTTTTGTACTCTTATTTTTTTCCTGGACAAATGTGCTGTACCAGCAAGTATATTTTTTATTTATTTATTTATTTATTTATTTATTTATTTATTTATTTATTAACAACTGTTTGGCTGTCCCCCCACTTTTTTCTTCTTTCTAGCAAAAGCAGATTTTTGTTTGATTATTATTTGTTTGATTCTTGCAAAAAAAAAAACAACCTGTGTTTACACAATCTTTTGAGGGAAAATGCATTCTTGTGATGTTTTAAGAAAAGTTGTATTTTCACCGTCGTCATGGAAACGGACGTCCAAAACACTCTGAAAGTTTCCTGCCTTCAGCGGTTTAGTTTATATGATCCAATCTGCAGATTCTCATACTCAAATTTAACATTTTTTCAGATTTTTTTTCAAGAAGATGGCCATTTTTGGTTAAGATTTCAAGTCAATTGTAGATATACAAGTGCAACTGGAGCCAAAATGGCTGCCACAAAGGCACGTAATGGCTACAAACAGCGCTAAATGGCTAAAAAGAAACTGAAATGATCTACTCTCAGAGGCAACAATGTCAAAAAACAGAGGAAACCACAAATACTTCAAGTCAACTGCAAACATACTAGTGCAAATTGAGCCAAAATGGCTACCAAAGAGGCACCCCCCGAGGAGGACGTGATGTCCTTGGCGGCGTCTGCCTCGCATTTTTCGGAGGAGGTCTTTGAGCACGTCTCTGTGGGGTCTGAGCAGGAGTCCCTCCGGTCATCGCAGGGCTCGGGTGACCGGTTCGGGGATGAGTCGATGCAGGCTGTTATGCGGGCGGCGCTGGCTCAGCTGCAGCTGGAGGTCCCGCAGCCGGTCCAGCCTACCCCTGTTAGTGCCTTCTTCCGGCGCAGGCGGACCCCGTCCGCCTTTGCGGTCCCTCCCTCGGAGGATTTCCTGAGGGAGTTACACTCCTGCTGGAGGGATGGCATCGCCCCCTCCAGGTTGTCGGCAGACGGCCGGACGCTGGCGGCCATGCACGGGGCGGCTGCGGTTGGCCTGGATCGGATGCCTGACGTAGAGCCGGCCATCGCGGCTCTTATCGTGTCCCCAGAGGAGTCCCTCCGGCCGGCGGTGAGGTGCCCCCGTCCGCAGTGTCGTATCACGGATGACCTCCTCACGAGGGCCTATAACGCTGGGGCACAGGCTGGCCGTATAGGTAATAGTCTGGCTCACCTTATGCTGGCTCTCTCTGCCTCCCTGCAGGGAGGCCAGGTGGATGCCTCGGCGGTCGGGTTCTCCGACGCGGCGCTGCAAGCTTTTGCCCTCGTCTCTAGGGAGCTGGGACGGATGATGTCCCTGCTGGTTCAGGCACGGCGCCAGGTGTGGTTGGCGCAGTCCCCCTTGTCGGAGGCGTCTCGCAGGGCGCTCCGGGGGCTGGCGGTGGAGCCTGGGCGGCTCTTTGGTTCGGAGGCAGTGGAGGTTCTGGAGAGGTCAGCTTGGGCTCGTGAGACCCGGCGACAATTAGTGGGGCCCGCCCCCCGGAGGGCCTCCGGGGGCTCTTCATGGCGGTCGCGCCTTGGCCCGGCTCCTGGGCCTCACCTGGCGGGGGAACTTGCCTTCGGGCAGGCACCGCAGGGATTGGCGGGGGCCTTTCGTCCCCCCGCCCCCGTGTCCTCCAGACGGTCCCGTAACTCCGGCTCTGCCGGGCGCTCTGCCGGCCGCGCCGCCGGCCGCTCCGCCGGCCGCTCCGCCGGCCGCTCCGCCGGCCGCTCCGCCGGTCGCCCCAGTGGTCGCGCCGCTGGTCGCGCCGCTGGTCGCGCCGCTGGTCGCCCCCCTGGTGCCCCTCGGGGCCGGGGGGCCAGGGATTGATGCTCGGGGGCCGAGCGTCGGATCTTTTTCCGATCAGCAGCTGCGGCTCTGGGCGGCTACAGCCACAGATCCCTGGGTGGTTTCCACCTTGACCCAGGGCTACCGGCTGCAGTTCCGACGCCGGCCCCCCAACCCCAACCGGGCCACCGTGACGGTCATCAGGGACCCGGTGAAGGCTTTGGCCTTGGACCAGGAGCTGGCCAACCTCCTGGCCAAGGGGGCGATCGAGGCGGTGGACCCCCTGGTGGACCCCGGGGGGTTCTACTCAGTGTACTTCCTCGTGGCCAAGAAAACCGGGGGGTTTCGCCCTGTTTTGGATTTGAGGAACCTCAACCGCTGCTTGAGGGTGCTGCCATTCCGGATGTTGACATTTCAGGACGTGTTGCGGACCGTCTCGCCGGGGGACTGGTTCGCATCGGTCGATTTGAGGGATGCTTATTTCCACGTCCCGATTGCCCCTCAGCACAGGTGGTTCCTGCATTTCGCCTACAAGGGCCACCATTGGCAGTTCCGGGTGCTCCCTTTCGGGCTCTCCCTCTCGCCGCGGGTTTTCACCCGAGTGGTGAAGGCGGCCCTGCACCCCCTTACAGGCACGGGGTATGGTGGTGCTCCCATACATCGACGACTGGCTGATCTGTGCTCCGTCGCGGGCACAGGCGGCCAGGGATACCTCCGAACTCCTGGCTCATGTGGAGCACTTGGGCCTCCGGGTCAACCATCCGAAGTCCTGTTTGGTTCCGGCTCAGCGGATCACCTTTCTGGGGGTGATCTGGGATGCCGTGGCCATGAGGGCCTGGCCTTCCTCTCCCAGGGTCGACAACGTCCTCAGCCTCCTCAGGTTGTTCCGGTGGAACGCCACTGTGCCATACGGCGCCTTCCTGCGGCTTTTGGGGACGCTGACTTCGCTGACGGCGGTGATCCCTTTGGGACTGCTGTCTCTGCGCCCTCTGCAGAGGTGGCTGAACAGCTTCCACTTGGACGCAAAGTGGCATCGCCACCGGCTGCTCAGGGTGTCACGACGGTGCCTTTCAGCCCTGGTTCCGTGGAGGGACAGGGCTTGGCTGTTGCGGGGTGTCCCCTTGGGCATGGCCCCAGGTCGCCACGAGACCGTCACTACGGACGCCAGTCTCGGGGGGTGGGGCGCTGTCTGGTGCCGCAGGACTGTGCGGGGACGTTGGTCGGTTCAGGACCGCACGGCGCACATCAATGTGCTGGAGCTGCGGGCGGTGCATCTGGCCCTCAGGCACTTTCTGCCATTCCTGAGGGGGCGGCACGTGGTCGTCCGCTCCGACAACACTTCGGCCGTGTTTTATATCAACCACCAGGGCGGGACCAGGTCTTCCCGTCTGTTGCAGGTTGCCCGGCGATTGCTTCTATGGGCGGCCCCACAGCTGGCCAGCCTGCGGGCGACGTACCTTCCGGGGGCTCTCAATCAGATGGCAGACGCCTTCTCCCGCCAGGGCCTCCCGGCCGGGGAGTGGCACCTCCACCCGCAGGTGGTGCACGAGATCTGGGAGCGGTTCGGCCGGGCCGAGGTCGACCTCTTTGCCTCCGCAGAGACCTCCCACTGCCCTCTTTGGTTCTCCCTGGCAGAGCCCGACAGCCCTCTGGGCCTGGACGCACTGCCGCATCCTTGGCCGCGGGTCCTGCTGTATGCCTTTCCTCCGATTCCCCTGCTTTGGCCAACACTCCTCAGGGTGCTTTGCGAGGGGCACACGCTGCTGCTGGTGGCCCCCTATTGGCCGGGACGGGCGTGGTTCCCTCTGCTCCACAGGTTGTCTCACGGTGGGCCGTGGCGGCTTCCCGCCAGGCAGGATCTGTTGGCCCAGGACAGGGGTCGGGTGCTGCACCCCCGGCCTCACCATCTCTGCCTGTGCGCCTGGCGTTTGAGGGGCCCGAGTAGCTGCTGAGCAGCTGCTCGGAGCCTGTCCAGCAGACCATTCTGAATGCTCGGGCTCCGTCCACCAGACTGGCGTATGACAACAGGTGGCGGTTGTTTACGCAGTGGTGCAAGGGTCGGGGGGAGGATCCGGTACTCTGTTCGGTCCCCGTGGTCCTGGACTTCCTACAGTCTCTCCTGGACGGTGGCCGTTCCCCGGCCACCCTGAGGGTGTATGTGGCGGCAATATCGGCCCGCCATGTCAGGGTCGCTGGCGGCATGCTGGGCGGTCACACTTTGGTGTCAGCCTTCCTCAAGGGGGCTTTGAGGTTGCATCCCCCTAGGGCCCCACGGGCGCCTACCTGGGATCTGCATTTGGTGTTGGAGAGCCTGTGCCGGCCTCCCTTTGAACCCCTGGCAGCGGCGGAGCTGCAGTGGGTGTCCCGGAAGACGGCGTTCCTGCTGGCTGTTATCACAGCGAAGCGTGTGGGGGAGCTGCACACTTTGTCTGTCCACCCGACGTGCCTCAGATGGCACCCGGATGGGGCTGGCGTCACGCTGTGGCCTAACGCCGCGTTCCTGCCTAAGGTCTGGGCGAGGCCAGGGGCCAACCGGCCTATTCGGCTTGCCCGTTATGGCCCCCCGCCGGGCGGCTCGGGGGTCCAGTCGGCACTCTTGTGCCCAGTTCGGGCCCTCAGAGGCTACGTGGCAGCAACTGCGGAGGTGCGTACTACTGACCAGCTGTTTATCTGCTATGGGGGCCATGGAAGGGGCTCTGCATTGTCTAAGCAGCGCCTGTCCCACTGGGTGGTGGACACCATTCGCCATGCTTATCTGGCCGCGGGCCGGCCTCCGCCCCAGGGGGTGCGTTGCCATTCCACTCGTGCGGTGTCCACGTCGTGGGCCGCCCTGAAGGGGGTGCCCCTGGACGAGCTGTGTGCTGCCGCCTCCTGGTCTACGCCGGGCACCTTCTCCAGATTCTACCAGTTGGACGTTGTGCCTCCGCATCCGCTGCGGGTGGTCCTGGACCCGGCAGAGGCGTCCCAGTGAGGTGGGTCCCTGGGATTCCTCGTGACCAAGTTGGCATTCGTCATTCCAGTGCTTTAAGCACCGCCTCTGGCGGTCAGTAGGGATGAAATAGAACGAAAGTTACGCATGTAACTACGGTTCTATGAATCCCGGATGACTGCCAGAGCACTCTGTCACTCGGAATCCTCGTGGTCCCGCGAGAAGATTCCATAGGAACCGAACCGGGTTTCTCGCCAGGAATTTATAGGTATTCCTGGGTCACCCAGGGGTCACAAGTGACGTTGTTGGTATACGTACTCGAACTGCGCATGCGCGAAGGGAACATTCCAGTGCTTTAAGCACCGCCTCTGGCGGTCATCCGGGATTCATAGAACCGTAGTTACATGCGTAACTTTCGATTTTTGTTTGATTATTATTTGTTTGATTCTTGCAAAAAAAAAAAAAACAACCTGTGTTTACACAATCTTTTGAGGGAAAATGCATTCTTGTGATGTTTTAAGAAAAGTTGTATTTTCACCGTCGTCATGGAAACGGACGTCCAAAACACTCTGAAAGTTTCCTGCCTTCAGCGGTTTAGTTTATATGATCCAATCTGCAGATTCTCATACTCAAATTTAACATTTTTTCAGATTGTTTTCAAGAAGATGGCCATTTTTGGTTAAGATTTCAAGTCAATTGTAGATATACAAGTGCAACTGGAGCCAAAATGGCTGCCACAAAGGCACGTAATGGCTACAAACTATACTCAGTAGCCAAATGGAAATACAAATTATCAACCCTAACACAGAAGAGTTAAAAAAAAAAACAGAAAATGACAAAGATATGAAATCAAGTGATGATATAGCAGTGCAAATAGAGCCAAAATGGCTGCCGAAGAGGCACACAATGGCTACAAACAGTGCTAAATGGCTAAAAAGAAACTGAAATGATCTACTCTCAGAGGCAACAATGTCAAAAAACAGAGGAAACCACAAATACTTCAAGTCAACTGCAAACATACTAGTGCAAATTGAGCCAAAATGGCTACCAAAGAGGCACAAAATGGCTACCAATAGCTCTAAATGGCTAAAAAGAAACAGAAATGATCACTTTTAACACAGAAGCGTTAAAAAAGACAAAACTACACAGATTTCAAATCAACTACAGACATATTACTGAAACTAGAGCCAAAATGGCTGCCAATAAGGCACGTAATGGTTACAAACAGCACTAATTGGCTAAAAAGAAACACAAATGATCTACTATAACACAGACGATTGAAAAAAGAAGCAGAAAATTACAAAGATATTTAAATCAACTATAGACATATTAGTGCAAATTGAGCCAAAATGGCCACCAGCAAGGCATGTAATGGCTACAAATAGCACTAAATGGCTAAAAAGAAACAGAAATTATCCACTCTCAGAGGCAACTTTGCAGAGAAAACCACAAAGATACTAAATTAACCACAGACATATTAGTGCAAATGGAGCCAAAATGTCTGCCAAAAAAGGCACATAATGGCTGCAAATACTGTTAAATACCTATAAAGAAACACAAATAATCAACTAAAGCACAAAAAAAGAGTAAGAACATGACAAAATTACAAAGATTTCAAATCAACTACAAACATATTAGTGCAAATAGAGCCAAAATGGCTGCCGAAAAGGCACGTAATGGCTACTAATAGCGCTAAATGGCTGAAAAGAAACAGAAATGATCAACTCTAACATAGAAAAGAGTTTAAAAAAAACAAAACTACAAAGATAATTAAAGCCGCAAGCGGCATTGGTCGGGACCGAGCCTCCCCGCCGGCCAACGACTGAGACGTCCACCCACTAACATGTAGCTGCTAGCATCTTTCATCCACTAACATGTAGCTGTTAGCATCTCCCATCCACTAACATGGAGTTTTTAGCATGTCCCATTCACTAACATGTAGCTGTTAGCATATGTCATCCACTAACATGGAGTTGTTAGCATGTCCCATCCACTAACATGGAGTTGTTAGCATCTCCCATCCACTAACATGTAGCTGTTCGCATCTGTCATCCACTAACATGGAGTTGTTAGCATCTGCCATCCACTAACATGGAGCTGTTAGCATCTCCCATCCACTAACATGGAGTTGTTAGCTTCTCCCATCTGCTTTTGTGAGTCACTGAATGAAGGCACTGACTGTCAGAGTTTGATTGACAGCTGCTGTCAGCTGTGTAACTGCACTGCATGCCCATATATGGTAATTTCAGTTAGAGTGGAGAGAGGAGAAAATGAATGTCTTTTTTTGGGAAACAACTGCTCCTTGTTCCTTTTCTGTTTGGCATAACTGAACAAAAAATATCACGTTTGATAGGAAAATTTGTTGTCTTTCAGTTGGTGAGGCTTTTAGAGCAGTCAGACTTTTAGTTTGGACCCCAAAGGCCTCAGCTTGTGAGAAGCGCGAGATTTTTCCCCATCCGGCTCCATTATAACTGAGAGGGAAAAAAATGCAGAGCGCACACCAACTTATACCTGTGAAAACGTACATAAATCATGAAATTTTCCCCACTTATGTTGCATCATCTTGTTCGGGAGAATCTTTTGAGACTTTCCGTGTGCTCGGTTTGTTGATAGGAGTCACGGTTTAGTCGTAGTCGCCACTTGTTCGAGGTGCTGAAAAAAGGCGACTTTTTTCCTTTTTTCCCCTTTATAATGGATGAGGGCCGGAGCAAGGCAGGATTTCAGACTTCCAACTTTGAACGCTAATAAAATCCACACCGTTAGACTTTTGACAAAGTTGTTCACAACTTTTGTAGAGAAAGTTGTCCTCTTTCACGTCGTGTGACTCTTATGTCTGTACGACAAACGGTCTCGGAGGAGATAATTTTTTCGTGAGGAGTGATTTTGAGCAAAATTTTACTTTGAAAGGGAAATAGCGGACTTCCTGTTGGATTTAGGTCAGGGGTGTCAGCGCGTGAAATGTAGATATCGATGAGACGAACGCGTCAACGTTAGTTTGATCTCTCTGCGACATTCTTGCGGGCCGTGGCGCCTATCTTACTGTTTGTAGGTGGCGCTAGAGAGCAGATGAGGTGAATTTTTCCATTTTATCAAATTTTTCGCCGGTCTTGATGTGCGTGCCAAATTTGGTGAGTTTTCGTGCATGTTTAGGGGGTCAAATTTGCGTTTATTTGGGCGTTAGTATAATAATAACGAACGACAATAAACGAACGAATAACAATAGAGACCTTGCCCTCCGGGGCTCGGTCCCTAATAAATGAATTAAAGCCGCAAGCGGCATTGGTTGGGACCGAGCCTCCCCGCCGGCCAGCGACTGAGACGTCCACCCACTAACATGAAGCTTTTAGAATCTGTCTTCCATTAACACAGAGTTGTTAGCATCTCCCATCCACTAACATGGAGTTTTTAGCATGTCCCATTCACTAACATGTAGCTGTTAGCATATGTCATCCACTAACATGGAGTTGTTAGCATGTCCCATCCACTAACATGGAGTTGTTAGCATCTCCCATCCACTAACATGTAGCTGTTCGCATCTGTCATCCACTAACATGGAGTTGTTAGCATCTCCCATCCACTAACATGTAGCTCTTAGCATCTGTCATCCACTAACATGGAGTAGTTAGCATCTCCCATCCACTAACATGGAGTAGTTAGCGTCTGCCATCCACTAACATGGAGTTGTTAGCATCTCACATCCACTAACATGGAGCTGTTAGCATCTCCCATCCACTAACATTGAGTAGTTAGCATCTCCCATCCACTAACATGGAATTGTTAGCATCTTCCATCCGCTAACATGGAGTAGTTAGCATCTCCCATCCACAAACAATGAGTTGTTAGCATCTCCCATCCACTAACATGGAGTAGTTAGCATGTCCCATCCACTAACATGGAGTTGTTAGCATGTCCCATCCACTAACATGGAGTTGTTATCATCTCCCATCCACTAACATGGAGTTGTTAGCATCTCCCATCCACTAACATGTAGCTGTTCGCATCTGTCATCCACTAACATGGAGTTGTTAGCATCTCCCATCCACTAACATGTAGCTCTTAGCATCTGTCATCCACTAACATGGAGTAGTTAGCATCTCCCATCCACTAACATGGAGTAGTTAGCGTCTGCCATCCACTAACATGGAGTTGTTAGCATCTCACATCCACTAACATGGAGCTGTTAGCATCTCCCATCCACTAACATTGAGTAGTTAGCATCTCCCATCCACTAACATGGAATTGTTAGCATCTTCCATCCGCTAACATGGAGTAGTTAGCATCTCCCATCCACAAACAATGAGTTGTTAGCATCTCCCATCCACTAACATGGAGTAGTTAGCATGTCCCATCCACTAACATGGAGTTGTTAGCATGTCCCATCCACTAACATGGAGTTGTTATCATCTCCCATCCACTAACATGTAGCTCTTAGCATCTGTCATCCACTAACATGGAGTAGTTAGCATCTCCCATCCACTAACATGGAGTAGTTAACGTCTGCCATCCACTAACATGGAGTTGTTAGCATCTCACATCCACTAACATGGAGCTGTTAGCATCTCCCATCCACTAACATTGAGTAGTTATCATCTCCCATCCACTAACATGGAATTGTTAGCATCTTCCATCCGCTAACATGGAGTAGTTAGCATCTCCCATCCACAAACAATGAGTTGTTAGCATCTCCCATCCACTAACATGGAGTAGTTAGCATGTCCCATCCACTAACATGGAGTAGTTAGCATGTCCCATCCACGAACATTGAGTAGTTAGCGTCTGCCATCCACTTACATGGAGTTGTTAGCATCTCCCATCCACTAACATGGAGTAGTTAGCATTTCCCATCCACTAACATGGAGCTGTTAGCATCTCCCATCTACTAACATGGAGTAGTTAGCATCTCCCATCCACTAACATGGAGTAGTTATCATCTCCCATCCACTAACATGGAGTAGTTAGCGTCCCCCATCCACTAACATTGAGTTGTTAGCATGTTCCATCCATTAACATGGAGCTGGTGGCATCAGTCATCCACCAACATGGAGTTGTTAGCTTCTCCCATCTGCTTTTGAGAGTCACTGAATGAAGGCAATCAGTGGCAGAGTTTGATTGACAGCTGCTGTCAGCTGTGTAACTGCAATGTATGCCCATATATGGTCATTTCAGTTAGAGTGGAGAGAGGAGAAAATAAAAGTCTTTTTTGGGGAAACAACTGCTCCTTGTTCCTTTGCTGTTTGGCAATACTGAACAAAAAATATCACGTTTGAAAGGAAAATTTGTTTTCTTTCAGTTGGTGAGGCTTTCAAAGCAGTCAGATGTTTAGTTTGAACCGCAGAGGCCTCAGTTTGTGAGAAGCGCGAGATTTTTCCCCATCCGGCTCCATTATAACTGAGAACAAAAAAAATGCAGAGCGCACACCTTTTCTTACCTGTGAAAACATACATATAACATGATATTTTCCCCACTTATGTTACATCATCTTGTTCGGGAGAACCTGCTGGAACTTTCCATGTGCTCGGTTTGTTGATAGGAGTCACGGTTTAGCCGCAGTCGCCACTTTTTCGAGGTGCTGGAAAAAGGCGACTTTTTTCCTTTTTTCCCCATTATAACGGATGAGGGCCGGAGCAAGGCAGGATTTCAGACTTCCAACTTTGTACGCTAATAAAATCCACACCGTCAGACTTTTGACAAAGTTGTTCACAACTTTTGTAGAGAAATTTGTCCTCTTTCACGTCGTGTGACTCTTATGTCTGTGCGACAAACGGTCTCGGAGGAGATAATTTTTTCGTGAGGAGTGATTTTGATCAAAATTTTACTTTGAAAGGGAAATAGCGGACTTCCTGTTGGATTTAGGTCAGGGTTGCCAGTGCGTGAAATGTAGATCTTGATGAGACGAACGCGTGAGTGTTGGTTTGATCTCTCTACGACATTCCTGCGGGCCGTAGCGTCTGTTTTAGACGTTTTTCGGGATCTAGGTGGCGCTATAGAGCAGATGCTGGGTTTTTTTTCCATTTTATCGAATTTTTCGCCGATCCGGATGTGTGTGCCAAATTTGGTGAGTTTTCGTGCATGTTTAGGGGGTCAAATTGGCGTTTATTTGGGCGTTAGTATAATAATAGAGAACGAGAACGACAAACGAACGAAAAACAATAGAGACCTTGCCCTACGGGCAAGGTGGCCTGCGGCCACCTTGCCCTCCGGGGCTCGGTCCCTAATTACAGACATAGTGCAAATAGAACCAAAATGCCTGCCAAAAAGGCATGTAATGGTCCCCCAAAAAGCCCCATAAGTTTCCTCCTTCACCTGAGTAGTTTATTGATCCAAACTGCAGATTCTCAAACTCAAACTTTGCATTCTTTCAGGACGTCATCAGGAAATCCTCCACTTATTGGTTATAAATAAGCTCCTTTTACCTGGAAATCTTTATTTTATTGCAGAACTTGGAGCAATCCTCAGGGGTGCCTTGAAACTGTTTCACTGTATCCACTTCTGAGCAATTACACTGCAAAAAATGCAAAAAATTCTAAATCTTACCAAGTTCCTTCATCTTGTTTTCAGTCAAAAAGTTTCATCTCACTTGATTTCAGATCAATTTAACACAGAAAGACTTATTAGGGTTATTATTATTAAGGTCTCTATTGTTATTCGTTCGTTTATTATTATTAGGGACCGAGCCCCGGAGGGCAAGGTGGCCGCAGGCCACCTTGCCCGTAGGGCAAGGTCTCTATTGTTATTCGTGTGTTTCTCGTTCTCGTTCTTCTTCATTATTAGGGACCGAGCCCCGGAGGGCAAGGTGGCCGCAGGCCACCTTGCCCGTAGGGCAAGGTCTCTATTGTTATTCGTGTGTTTCTCGTTCTCGTTCTCGTTCTTGTTCTCGTTCTTCTTCATTAGGGACCGAGCCCCGGAGGGCAAGGTGGCCGCAGGCCACCTTGCCCGTAGGGCAAGGTCTCTATTGTTATTCGTTCGTTTATTAGGGACCGAGCCCCGGAGGGCAAGGTGGCCGCAGGCCACCTTGCCCGTAGGGCAAGGTCTCTATTGTTATTCGTTCGTTTATTGTCGTCGTTCTATATTATTATTATACTAACGCCCAAAGAAACGCAAATTTGACCCACTAAACATGCACGAAAACTCACCAAATTTGGCACGCACATCATGACCGGCGAAAAATTTTATAAAATGGAAAAATTAACCCCAGCTGCTCTCTAGCGCCACCTAGAAACAGTAAAATTGTCACTACAGTCCGCAGGAATGTCGCAGAGAGATCAAACCAACGTTGACGCGTTCGTCTCATCAAGGTCTACATTTCACGCGCTGACACCCCTGACCTAAATCCAACAGGAAGTCTGCCATTTCCCTTTCAAAGTAAAATTTTGATAAAAATCACTCCTCACGAAAAAATTATCTCCTCCGAGACCGTTTGTCGTGCAGACATAAGAGTCACGCGACGTGAAAGAGGACAAATTTCTCTACAAAAGTTGTGAACAACTTTGTCAAAAGTCTAACGGTGTGGATTTTATTAGCGTACAAAGTTGAAAGTCTGAAATCCTGCCTTGCTCCGGCCCTCATCCGTTATAATGGGGAAAAAAGGAAAAAAGTCGCCTTTTTTCAGCACCTCGAACAAGTGGCGACTGCGGCTAACCCGTGACTCCTATCAACAAACCGAGCACATGTAAAGTCTCAAAAGATTCTCCCGAACAAGATGATGCAACATAAGTGGGGAAAATTTCATGATGTATGTATGTTTTCACAGGTATAAGTTGGTGTGCGCTCTGCATTTTTTTCCCTCTCAGTTATAATGGAGCCGGATGGGGAAAAATCTCGCGCTTCTCCCAAGCTGAGGCCATTGGTGTCCAAACTAAAAGTCTGACTGCTCTGAAAGCCTCACCAACTGAAAGACAACAAATTTTCCTATCAAACGTGATAGTTTTTGTTCAGTTATGCCAAACAGAAAAGGAACAAGGACCAGTTGTTTCCCCAAAAAACACTTTTATTTTCTCCTCTCTCCACTCTAACTGAAATGACCATATATGGCCATGCGGTGCAGTTACACAGCTGACAGCAGCTGTCAATCAAACTGTGACACTCAGTGCCTTCATTCAGTGACTCTCAAAAGCAGATGGCTACAGCTAACTACTCCTTGTTAATGGATGGGAGATGCTAACGACTCCATGTTAGTGGATGGAAGATGCTAGCTACTCCATGTTAGTGGATGGGAGATGATAACAGCTCCATGTTAGTGGATGGCAGATGCTAGCTACTCCATGTTAGTGGATGGGAGATGCTAACAACTCCATGTTAGTGGATGGGACATGCTAACGACTCCATGTTAGTGGATGGGATATGCTAACTACTCCATGTTAGTGGAAGGGAGATGCTAACAGCTCCATGTTAGTGGATGGGAGATGCTAAATACTCCATGTTAGTGGATGGGAGATGCTAACTACTCCATGTTAGTGGATGGGACATGCTAACAGCTACATGTTAGTGGATGGGAGATGCTAACTACTCCATGTTAGTGGATGGGAGATGCTAACTACTCCATGTTAGTGGATGGGAGATGCTAACTACTCCATGTTAGTGGATGAGACATGCTAACTTCTCCATGTTAGTGGATGGGAGATGCTAACTACTCCATGTTAGTGGGACATGCTAACAACTCTGTGTTAATGGAAGACAGATGCTAACAGCGTCATGTTAGTGGGTGGACGTCTCAGTCGCTGGCCGGCGGGGAGGCTCGGTCCCGACCAATGCCGCTCGCGGCTTTAATTAGGGACCGAGCCCCGGAGGGCAAGGTGGCCGCAGGCCACCTTGCCCGTAGGGCAAGGTCTCTATTGTTTTTCGTTCGTTCGTTTGTCGTTCTCGTTCTCTATTATTATACTAACGCCCAAATAAACACCAATTTGACCCCCTAAACATGCACGAAAACTCACCAAATTTGGCACACACATCCGGATCGGCGAAAAATTCGATAAAATGGAAAAAAAAACCAGCATCTGCTCTCTAGCGCCACCTAGATCCCGAAAAACGTCTAAAACAGACGCTACGGCCCACAGGAATGTCGTAGAGAGATCAAACCAACACTCACGCGTTCGTCTCATCAAGATCTACATTTCACCTGCTCACACCCCTGACCTAAATCAAACAGGAAGTCTGCTATTTCCCTTTCAAAGTAAAATTTTGATGAAAATCACTCCTCACGAAAAAATTATCTCCTCCGAGACCGTTTGTCGCACAGACATAACAGTCACACGACGTGAAAGAGGACAAATTTCTCTACAAAAGTTGTGAACAACTTTGTCAAAAGTCTGACGGTGTGGATTTTATTAGTGTACAAAGTTGGAAGTCTGAAATCCTGCCTTGCTCCGGCCCTCATCCGTTATAATGGGGAAAAAAGGAAAAAAGTCGCCTTTTTTCAGCACCTCGAACAAGTGGCGACTGCGGCTAAACCGTGACTCCTATCGACAAACCGAGCACATGGAAAGTTCCAACAGGTTCTCCCGAACAAGATGATGTAACATAAGTGGGGAAAATATCATGTTATATGTATGTTTTTACAGGTAAGAAAAGGTGTGCGCTCTGCATTTTTTTTGTTCTCAGTTATAATGGAGCCGGATGGGGAAAAATCTCGCGCTTCTCACAAACTGAGGCGTCTGCGGTCCAAACTAAACGTCTGACTGCTCTGAAAGCCTCACCAACTGAAAGAAAACAAATTTTACTATCAAACGTGATATTTTTTGTTCAGTTTTGCCAAACAGCAAAGGAACAAGGACCAGTTGTTTCCCCAAAAAAGACTTTTGTTTTCTCCTCTCTCCACTCTAACTGAAATGACCATATATGGGCATACGTGGCAGTTACAAAGCTGACAGCAGCTGTCAATCAAACTCTGCCACTGATTGCCTTCATTCAGTGACTCTCAAAAGCAGCTGGGAGAAGCTAACAACTCCATGTTAATGGATGGAACATGCTAACAACTCAATGTTAGTGGATGGGAGACGCTAACTACTCCATTTTGGTGGATGGGAGATGATAACTACTCCATGTTAGTGGATGGGAGATGCTAACTACTCCATGTTAGTGGATGGGAGATGCTAACAGCTCCATGTTAGTGGATGGGAGATGCTAACTACTCCATGTTAGTGGATGGGAGATGCTAACAACTCCATGTAAGTGGATGGCAGACGCCAACTACTCAATGTTAGTGGATGGGACATGCTAACTACTCCATGTTAGTGGATGGGACATGCTAACTACTCCATGTTAGTGGATGGGAGATGCTAACAGCTTGATGTTAGTGGATGGGAGATGCTAACTACTCCATGTTAGTGGATGCAAGATGCTAACAATTCCATGTTAGTGGATGGGAGATGCTAACTACTCCATGTTAGTGGATGGGAGATGCTAACTACTCCATGATAGTGGATGGGAGATGCTAACAACTCCATGTTAGTGGATGGGAGATGCTAACTACTTCATGTTAATGGATGGGAGAAGCTAACAACTCCATGTTAGTGGATGGGAGATGCTAACAGCTCCATGTTAGTGGGTGGTAGATGCTAACAGCTACATGTTAGTGGATAGGAGATGCTAACTACTCCATGTTAGTGGATGGGAGATGCTAACTACTCCATGTTAGTGGATGGGACAAGCTAACTACTCCATGTTAGTGGATGGGAGATGCTAACTACTCCATGTTAGTGGATGGGAGATGCGAACTACTCCATGTTAGTGGATGGGAGATGCTAACTACTCCATGTTAGTGGATGGGAGATGCTAACAACTCCATGTTAGTGGATGGGAGATGCTAACTACTCCATGTTAGTGGATGGGAGATGCTAACAACTCTGTGTTAATGGAAGACAGATTCTAAAAGCTTCATGTTAGTGGGTGGACGTCTCAGTCGCTGGCCGGCGGGGAGGCTCGGTCCCGACCAATGCCGCTTGCGGCTTTAATTATTCTACTCACCCGGTGTTTCAAGCCAAATTTGACCCCCTAAACATGCACGAAAACTCACCAAATTTGGCACACACATCATGACCGGCGTAAAATTTAATAAAATGGAAAAATTAACCCAATCTGCTCTCTAGCGCCACCTAGAAACAGTAAAATAGGCGCCACGGCCCGCAGGAATGTCGCAGAGAGATCAAACCTACGTTGACGCGTTCGTCTCATCGAGATCTACATTTCACGCACTGACACCCCTGACCTAAATCCAACACGAAGTCCGCTATTTCCCTTTCAAAGTAAAATTTTGCTCAAAATCACTCCTCACGAAAAAATTATCTCCTCCGAGACCGTTTGTCGTACAGACATAAGAGTCACGCGACGTGAAAGAGGACAAATTTCTCTACAAAAGTTGTGAACAACTTTGTCAAAAGTCTAACGGTGTGGATTTTATTAACGTTCAAAGTTGGAAGTCTGAAATCCTGCCTTGCTCCGGCCCTCATCCGTTATAATGGGGAAAAAAGGAAAAAAGTCGCCTTTTTTCAGCACCTCGAACAAGAGGCGACTGCGGCTAAACCGTGACTCCTATCAACAAACCGAGCACACGTAAAGTTCCAGCAGGTTGTCCTGAACAAGATGATGTAACATAAGTGGGGAAATATGATGATATACGCCTGTTGACACAGGTAAGAATTGGGGTGCGCTCTGCATTTTTTTTGCTCTCAGTTATAATGGAGCCGGATGGGGAAAAATCTCGCGCTTCTCACAAACTGAGGCCTCTGCGGTCCAAACTAAAAGTCTGAATGCTCTGAAAGCCTCACCAACTGAAAGACAACTAATTTTCCTATCAAACGTGATATGTTTTGTTCAGTTATGCCAAACAGCAAAGGAACAAGGAGCAGTTGTTTCCCCAAAAAACACTTTTATTTTCTCCTCTCTCCACTCTAACTCACATTACCATATATGGGCATGCATTGCAGTTACACAGCTGACAGCAGCTGTCAATCAAACTCTGACACTGATTGCCTTCATTCAGTGACTGTCAAAAGCAGATGGGAGAAGCTAACAACTCCATGTTAGTGGATGGAACATGCTAACAACTCCATGTTAGTGGATGACTGATGCCACCAGCTCCATGTTAATGGATTCAACATGCTAAGAACTCCATGTTAGTGGATGGGAGATGCTAACTACTCCATGTTAGTGGATGGGAGATGCTAACTACTCCATGTTAGTGGATGGGACATGCTAAGTACTCCATGTTAATTGATGGGAGATGCTAACAGCTTGATGTTAGTGGATGGGAGATGCTAACTACTCCATGTTAGTGGATGGGAGATGCTAACTACTCCTTGTTAGCGGATGGGAGATGCTAACTACTCAATGTTAGTGGATGGGAGATGCTAACTCCTCCATGTTAGTGGACGGAAGATGCTAACTGCTCCATGTTAGTGGATGGGAGATGCTAACTACTCCATGTTAGTGGATGGGAGATGCTAACTACTCCATGTTAGTGGATGGGAGATGCTAACTACTCCATGTTAGTGGGTGGACGTCTCAGTCGTTGGCCGGCGGGGAGGCTCGGTCCCGACCAATGCCGCTTGCGGCTTTAATTAGGGACCGAGCCCCGGAGGGCAAGGTGGCCGCAGGCCACCTTGCCCGTAGGGCAAGGTCTCTATTGTTATTCGTTCGTTTCTTATTATTCTTACGCGTCCCTCCTGTTTGACCCCAAATTTGACCCCCTAAACATGCACGAAAACTCACCAAATTTGGCACACACATCCGGATCGGCGAAAAATTCGATAAAATGGAAAAAAAACCAGCATCTGCTCTATAGCGCCACCTAGATCCCGAAAAACGTCTAAAACAGTCGCTACGGCCCGCAGGAATGTCGTAGACAGATCAAACCAACACTCACGCGTTCGTCTCATCAAGATCTACATTTCACGCGCTCACACCCCTGACCTAAATCCAACAGGAAGTCCGCTATTTCCCTTTCAAAGTAAAATTTTGATCAAAATCACTCCTCACGAAAAAATTATCTCCTCCGAGACCGTTTGTCGCACAGACATAAGAGTCACATGACGTGAAAGAGGACAAATTTCTCTACAAAAGTTGTGAACAACTTTGTCAAAAGTCTGACGGTGTGGATTTTATTAGCGTACAAAGTTGGAAGTCTGAAATCCTGCCTTGCTCCGGCCCTCATCCGTTATAATGGGGAAAAAAGGAAAAAAGTCGCCTTTTATCAGCACCTCGAACAAGTGGCGACTGCGGCTAAACCGTGACTCCTATCAACAAACCGAGCACATGGAAAGTTCCAGCAGGTTCTCCCGAACAAGATGATGTAACATAAGTGGAGAAAATATCATGTTATATGTATGTTTTTACAGGTAAGAAAAGGTGTGCGCTCTGCATTTTTTTTGTTCTCAGTTATAATGGAGCCGGATGGGGAAAAATCTCGCGCTTCTCACAAACTGAGGCCTCTGCGGTCCAAACTAAACGTCTGACTTCTCTGAAAGCCTCACCAACTGAAAGAAAACAAATTTTCCTATCAAACGTGATATTTTTTGTTCAGTTTAGCCAAACAGCAAAGGAACAAGGAGCAGTTGTTTCCCCAAAAAAGACTTTTATTTTCTCCTCTCTCCACTCTAACTGAAATGACCATATATGGGCATACATTGCAGTTACACAGCTGACAGCAGCTGTCAATCAAACTCTGCCGCTGATTGCCTTGATTCAGTGACTCTCAAAAGCAGCTGTGAGAAGCTAACAACTCCATGTTAGTGGATGGGAGACGCTAACTACTCCATGTTAGTGGATGCGAGATGCTAACTACTCCATGTTAGTGGATGGGAGATGCTAACTACTCCATGTTAGTGGATGGGAGATGCTAACAACTCCATGTAAGTGGATGGCAGACGCTAACTACTCAATGTTAGTGGATGGGACATGCTAACTACTCCATGTTAGTGGATGGGACATGCTAACTACTCCATGTTAGTGGATGGGAGATGCTAACAACTCATTGTTAGTGGATGGGAGATGCTAACTACTCAATGTTAGTGGATGGGAGATGCTAACTACTCAATGTTAGTGGATGGGAGATGCTAACTACTCAATGTTAGTGGATGGGAGATGCTAACTACTCCATGTTAGCGGATGGAAGATGCTAACAATTCCATGTTAGTGGATGGGAGATGCTAACTATTCCATGTTAGTGGATGGGAGAAGCTAACAACTCCATGTTAGTGGATGACTGATGCCACCAGCTCCATGTTAATGGATGGAACATGCTAACAACTCAATGTTAGTGGATGGGAGACGCTAACTACTCCATGTTAGTGGATGCGAGATGCTAACTACTCCATGTTAGTGGATGGGAGAAGCTAACAACTCCATGTTAGTGGATGACTGATGCCACCAACTCCATGTTAATGGATGGAACATGCTAACAACTCAATGTTAGTGGATGGGAGACGCTAACTACTCCATGTTAGTGGATGGGAGATGCTAACAGCTCCATGTTAGTGGATGGGAGATGCTAACTACTCCATGTTAGTGGATGGGAGATGCTAACAGCTCCATGTTAGTGGATGGGAGATGCTAACTACTCCATGTTAGTGGATGGGAGATGCTAACAACTCCATGTAAGTGGATGGCAGACGCTAACTACTCAATGTTAGTGGATGGGACATGCTAACTACTCCATGTTAGTGGATGGGACATGCTAACAACTCCATGTAAGTGGATGGCAGACGCTAACTACTCAATGTTAGTGGATGGGACATGCTAACTACTCCATGTTAGTGGATGGGACATGCTAACTACTCCATGTTAGTGGATTGGAGATGCTAATTACTCAATTTTCGTGGATGGGAGATGCTAACAGCTCCATGTTAGTGGATGGGAGATGCTAACTACTCAATGTTAGTGGATGGGAGATGCTAACTACTCCATGTTAGTGGATGGGAGATGCTAACAACTCCATGTTAGTGGATTACAGATGCTAACAGCTACATGTTAGTGAATGGGACATGCTAAAACCTCCATGTTAGTGGATGACAGATGCTAACAGCTCCATGTTAGTGGACTGGGCATGCTAACAACTCCATGTTAGTGGATGACAGATGCTAACAACTCCCATGTTAGTGTATGGACGTCTCAGTCGTGGGCTGGCGCGGAGGCTCGGTCCCGACCAATGCCGCTTGCGGCTTTAATTAGGGACCGAGCCCCGGAGGGCAAGGTGGCCGCAGGCCACCTTGCCCGTAGGGCAAGGTCTCTATTGTTATTCGTTCGTTTATTGTCGTCGTTCTATATTATTATTATACTAACGCCCAAAGAAACGCAAATTTGACCCACTAAACATGCACGAAAACTCACCAAATTTGGCACGCACATCATGACCGGCGAAAAATTTTATAAAATGGAAAAATTAACCCCAGCTGCTCTCTAGCGCCACCTAGAAACAGTAAAATTGTCACTACAGTCTGCAGGAATGTCGCAGAGAGATCAACCCAACGTTGACGCGTTCGTCTCATCAAGGTCTACATTTCACGCGCTGACACCCCTGACCTAAATCCAACAGGAAGTCTGCCATTTCCCTTTCAAAGTAAAATTTTGATCAAAATCACTCCTCACGAAAAAATTATCTCCTCCGAGACCGTTTGTCGTGCAGACATAAGAGTCACGTGACGTGAAAGAGGACAAATTTCTCTACAAAAGTTGTGAACAACTTTGTCAAAAGTCTAACGGTGTGGATTTTATTAGCGTACAAAGTTGGAAGTCTGAAATCCTGCCTTGCTCCGGCCCTCATCCGTTATAATGGGGAAAAAAGGAAAAAAGTCGCCTTTTTTCAGCACCTCGAACAAGTGGCGACTGCGGCTAACCCGTGACTCCTATCAACAAACCGAGCACACGTAAAGTCTCAAAAGATTCTCCCGAACAAGATGATGCAACATAAGTGGGGAAAATTTCATGATTTATGTATGTTTTCACAGGTATAAGTTGGTGTGCGCTCTGCATTTTTTTCCCTCTCAGTTATAATGGAGCCGGATGGGGAAAAATCTCGCGCTTCTCCCAAGCTGAGGCCTCTACAGTCCAAACTAAAAGTCTGACTGCTCTGAAAGCCTCACCAACTGAAAGACAACAAATTTTCCTATCAAACGTGATATTTTTTGTTCAGTTATGCCAAACAGAAAAGGAACAAGGAGCAGTTGTTTCCCCAAAAAACACTTTTATTTTCTCCTCTCTCCACTCTAACTGAAATGACCATATATGGCCATGCGGTGCAGTTACACAGCTGACAGCAGCTGTCAATCAAACTGTGACACTCAGTGCCTTCATTCAGTGACTCTCAAAAGCAGATGGCTACAGCTAACTACTCCTTGTTAATGGATGGGAGATGCTAACTACTCCATGTTAGTGGATGGCAGATGCTAACTACACCATGTTAGTGGATGGAAGATGCTAACTACTCCATGTTAGTGGATGGGAGATGCTAGCTACTCCATGTTAGTGGATGGGGGATGCTAACTACTCCATGTTAGTGGATGGGAGATGCTAACTACTCCATGTTAGTGGATGGGAGATGCTAGCAACTCCATGTCAGTG